>NW_027471657.1:20000-22291 GCF_051020765.1 Lasioglossum baleicum
AAGTGTCAATATAATTCTTTCTTCATCTCTCGTCGATCGGAAACTCTCGCTAGACGATCTGGCCGGTTAACTTTAACGTCCGTCGAAAAGAACTTTCGGGGACTGGACGACCGACAGATCGCGCGGTTCCGCACGAATCGACAATGAAGAAAAGAAAAGACATGGGGCGACCGACATAAAGGTTTTCATCATTGGATATACCTTTTCTCTCTCCGCGGTGCTGTTCCGTGCGTGAACACACAAGTGTGTCTTTTGCGTCGTGTGACAATCAAGTTCGAAATAAGCCTCGCCAATAGAGGAGTATACATATTATTAAAAAAAAAAAATAATAATACATATAACCCGGTGGGATTTCTTTTTCTCTCTACTTCTATATAATTGAACCAAAAACCACGGGGGTACAGAAACGTTGCGCACGAAACGATTTATCATCGATCAAACGCAAAACCAAATTAGAGACACGAGAGAAAGAGAGTAAGATCTCAAGACGCTCATAGGCCGTCATCAATACGATTCAACGCGAACGTGGCGATGGAATGGCAATCGCACAGATTAGCGAGGACACGTCGACGACGGGGAATAATTCCGACCCGATCAAGTACGACGTGCTCATCCCGCACATTGCTGCGCTTTGCTCCGCTGTCCATCGATCATCAAAGCGTTCGCGATAGAACGAGAGATCTCTTTCGTCTCTTCCCTCGAAGACTCGAAAAGGAATGTGTGTTTGTCGAAATCGCCGGCAACGACGACCCTCCGCCGTATGGCAATTATAACGTAGAGTTAAGAAACTCATCCACGCACAGGCATATTCTCTCCCTGGGGCTTAACATTGCCACACCACACACACTCTGTGTGCCACACAGTATTCTTTCTTTCTTTTATAATTTGTGTGTCCATCTCTGTAGTCTCGCGAGACTCTTGTAAATATACCTCTTTCGTATATACGCATCATTTCAGGCGACGTCGGGAGCGCGTTAAATGTTCATGAGTGGAAACGCTTCTTTCCGCAAGGCGAATCGTTTCGCAGAGAAGGTGAGAGATTTGGAGATCCTCGTCGAAGCGGTGCCTTACGGGCGGTCGTATTTTCAATACGACTCACGACACCGTAAAAACACTCACGCAAGTCCGAACGTAAGAAATACCAATCCCTACTTCGCCTCTCGTGGAAACTAGATATATATATATTTGTATGTGTTTATAAGACGCAATGCAAAAATTGGCAATTTTCACAGAACCGCGACAAACGCCGACGAAACGCCCATCATTCGCTCGTACGTAGCATCTTTGCAACCCGACTCCGAAACGCTCTTTGGCGCCCTCCAAAAATATATTTGGAGAGGTAAGCGACGGCGGGGACTTACAAGAGCAACGCAAGCAGTTTATGGTTACGTAAACGACCCTCAGCCAGGCGTGGTCCAGGAATTGTATCCGTGGACCGCAATGTGCGTTCGAAATGTCGATGTTCATGTGTCCTGCAGTTCACACGTTGACGCGCAATTAGCTGCGTTCTTCATCGACCCACGAGCCAAGTGATCCACCGTTCAGGGTAATCGTATATATTTTTGATTTACAAATCAATATATGTATATGTCTCTTGTTCTGCGGTTCGTAAGAACGCATTGTACCTGAACGCTCCAACCAGCGCGCGAAGGAGATTCGTTCAGGCGTCGTTTTAAGGACGACACTATCGTCGTCCGTGGAAACGGAAAAAAAAAACCGTCAGATACGCAACACGTATCCGACGGCCGGGCGAACAGTACATTGAAAAACCGTTAACGTGGAAAACGCGGAGATGAATATATATTCTCTGAAAACGACGGGGATCGTAAGACAACCCGATACTGGATCCAGAGATGTAATAATATTCCTCTCCTCTTCACTTCCATTTCATTTGGAATGATGTGAGAACGGAGGACTTCACAGCCGGCTCTGGCAGCGGTCATTCGTCCCAAGCTCTCGCGATGCGCACTATTGGGCCACACGCACGGAGTAGGGTGTCAGACTCACGACTGCTTTAAAAGCGAGCTTCACGAGCCGGTCCACTTCCCGTATA
The DNA here is from genome assembly GCF_051020765.1 of Lasioglossum baleicum. Taxonomy (NCBI): domain Eukaryota; kingdom Metazoa; phylum Arthropoda; class Insecta; order Hymenoptera; family Halictidae; genus Lasioglossum; species Lasioglossum baleicum. Next base: position 22,054 of record NW_027471657.1, read on the forward strand.
AAACACATTTCCATAAAATGTTGTGTGTGCTCGAGGCAACGATAAATTCCGATACAAGCGGACTCGCGAGCCGGCTCTGGCCGTAGGCGCGATCCCCGTTCTCGTCCCAAACTCGTCTGCGCGCACTATTGGGCCACACAGAGAGTAGGGTGTCGTCGGGAATAATCGCGCCATAGGCTTTATAGCGAGCGTCACGGCCGGTCCTCTCGGAACACCGTTTTTCGTCGGAACGATATTA
>NW_027471658.1:0-22272 GCF_051020765.1 Lasioglossum baleicum
AAATAAATGAGTATAGAATGTAGCGTCAGGCACCATAATTTCATGTGTGAACTAGATAGTCGAGCGTCAAGCCGCTTAAGAACGTTACCGACTTGTACAGTGTCAAACGAATTACTAATGTCCTCGCCCACCGAAGGCCTAATCCGATTCATCGGGTGTATAACATCGTATTCAGAAGATAAAATTATATTACATTTTTGTTGCAGCCACCTTTGTTTCGTGTATTAATTAGATGATCGGGGGAAAAGCCGTTCGAGGACATTACCAGCTTCTGTGAGAGACGTACGGCCAGGTCAATGTTTTCACATATCCTGGTATACCGAGTGTCAAACCAGGAATTCTAGGAAGACATCCGCTGTACAGAATTGGCAATAGGCATCTAAATTCTCGGCATGGTAACCAATGAGGACTAATTTCTTTCTCTGAACACGATGTTATACCCTCGAAACGCATTGTTTACTTCTCCGATTGTAAGGCCATCTGTAATGTGTTTAACTTTATACCAATTGGCCTTGATCTCAAGCTGTTTGACGCTCTTCTTTACTATTCAAACCGTGAATTGAGGTGTCTATTGGCAATACCATTAGGCGCATTTACCCCAGCAAGATCTGGATTGACTCTCTGAATCACTGGAAACGTGAAGCTATTGACTTAGCCGTTCGGCTGTCACAGACGATGGTAACTTCCGCGAACGGTTTGACCCACGACCTTCTAATTCATACATGAAGTTAAGGTGCCCGTCCCTGAAATGTATACTACATCATCCCACTGAATAACATCTTATACTCTCGATGCAGCCGATTAGTTCTTCTGACGGTAAGATCTTCAGCAAACCGTTTGAATTTATAACGATTGGTAACGCTGACTAACAATTTGACGCTCTACTTTCATATTAAATCCGTGAATTAGGGCATCTATTGCCAATAGTTCGCTGCCGGTTATCCCCGGTGATACCTGGTTTGACTATCGGAATATCAGGATCGGTGAAGGTACTGACATAGCTGCGCGACTCTCAAAGTAGGTAATAAGGTTCTCGGAAGGTTTGACCCTCCATCTTCCTTTGATATATATGCAATTAACGTGTCCGTCTGCTAAAGTGTCTACTAATTTGTTTCCTTGTACACTATGCAAGACACTTGCTGCAGCGGGATAGTTTCACGGAGGGTAAGGGATCCTGTAAAAAGTTCGACCCTATACCAGTAAGAAACGTTCTGCGATGGATCGAATCTTTATATTACTATTTATACAGTAAATTATGGTGTCTATTGCCAATAATGTACTGCGGATACACGCTCGGAATTCCTGGTTAGTCTCACGATATGACAAGACACGTGAAGCTATTGACTTATCCGTTTGGCTCTCAAAGTAGGTGGGAACGCTTTCCAGAGACTTGACACTCGATCTACTAAGTCATGCATGAAGTTAAGGTCCGCGTCACTAAAATGTTCACTAGTTTGCTCGTCTGGACATCAAGGTATACTTTCGACGCTGCGGGTTAGATCCTTCGAAGGTAATCCTATCTGGAAAGTGTTTAACACTATACCAATTGGTAACGTTTTACAATGGCTTGACGGTCTGCTTTAATATTCAAACCGTAAAATAGTGTTTCTATTGCCAATACTGTTCAGCGCATTTACTCCAGGTATACCCGATTTGACTATCGGAAACACAGGATAGGTAAATCTATTGACTAAGCTGTTCAAATAATACAGAAATTCGTAACAGTGCCGAACTATTTTACCCTCGATATTTTAAGTCATAAATGAAGATAAGGTGCCTGTCACTGAAATGGTCAATAATTTCTTTGTCTGAACACGATGTTACACTCTCGATATAGCGCGTTAGTTCTTCGGAAAGATAGGTCTTCGGTAAATCGTTTTACTTCATAGCAATTGGTAACGCTCTCAAGCAGTCTGACGCTGTACTGTAATAATCATTCCGTGAATTAAGGTGTCCATTGCCAACAGTGTATAGCGCATTGACTCCTAGAACTCTTGGATTGTCTCTCGGAATCGCAGGATATGTGAAACTATTGAATTAGCCGTTCGTCTCTAACAAAAGGTGGGTACTTTCTCGAACGGTTTGACGATCAATCTTCTAATTCGTTCATGAAATTAAGGTGCACGTCACTCTGGACACGATGTTATTCTCTCGATACAGCTGGTTTGTTTTTCAGATGGCATCGCCTTCTGGTAGAAACTTGAGCCTACACCTATAGGTAATGTTCCACAACTGCTGAACGGCTTTCTTTAATATTCAAACCGTAAATTGAGGTGTCTATTGCCAATACTCATTAGCGAGCCTTCTCTCGGATTTCCCAGGCTGTATCACGAAATCGCGGGATATGTGAAACTGTTGACTTATCCGTTGGTCTCTCACAGATGGTTGCAACGTCCCCGATTGGATTGAAACACGATTTGCTAATTCATTCATGAAATTAAGGTGCCGTCGCTAAATTATATACTAATTTACTTCACCGAACATGAAGTCGTACTCTCGCTGCAGCAGGTTAAGTTCTCGGTAGGTATGGCCATTAGTAAAGCGTTAGACTTTATACCAACTTGTAATGTTCTCAAACGGCTCGACGCTCTACTTTAATATTCAAAACGTGAATTTAGGTGTCTAGTGCCAATACCGTTCAGCGTATTTACTCCCGGAATACCTGTGTTGGACTCTGGGAACCACAGGATGAGTAAAGCAATTGCCTTAGCCGTTCGTCTCTCAGAACACATGGTAACGTTCTTAATCGCATTGTCTCTCGATATTCTAATTCATACTTGATTTAAGGACCAGCCCTTAAATTGAAATGAATGTGTCTCTCTAAACACGAGGCTATAGTCTCGATACGGCGGGTTAACTTCTCCGAAGGTAAGGCCATCTGATATGTGATTGACTTTATAGCAAATGGCAATGCTCGCAAACAGTTTGACGCTGTATTTTAATATTCAAAGCGTGAATTTTGGAGACTATTGCCAATACAGTTCAGCGGATTTTCTCCCGGAATGACGTGTTAGTCCCTCCGGATGACAGAATAGGTGAAGCTATTGACTTAGCTGCGCGACTATCAAGGAATGTGATAACGTTATCAAACGGATTGACAATCGATCTAGTTACTCATTCATGAAATTAAGGGGCCCGCCACTAAAATGTATAGTAATTTGTATCTCTGATCACGAAGTTATACACTCGATACAGCGTGTTAGCTTCGCGGAAGGTATGGCATCGGTAAAAAGTTTGACTCTATACCAATAAGGATGCTTCTACGATGGTAGGGCACTATATTTTAATACTCGCACCGTGAACTAGAGTGTCTATTGCGAATACTGTTCTGTGCATATACTCCCGGAATACCTGGTTTGTCCCGCGAAATATTCGGTTAGGTGGCGCTGATGATTTTGCTTTGTGTCTCTGAAAGAGCGGGTAACGTTCTGGAAAGGTTTGATCATCAATCTTGTAATTCATACATGAAACTATGGTGCCCATTACTAAAATGTATTTCAGTGTGCTTCTCTGAACATGAAGTTCTACTCTCGGTACAGCGGGACACGTTCTCGAATGGAAAGTTATTCTGTGAAAGGAATGACTTTGTAGCAATTGGTAATGTTCTCCAACGATTTGACTCCCTACATTAATGCATATGCAGACAATTCTTGTGTCAATTGCCAATGCTGTACAGCGGATGTACCCCAGGAATACCTGGTCTGAGTTCAGAATCATAGGGTAGGTGAAGCTATAGAATTTGCCGTTCGAATCTGAAAGAGGGTGGTAATGTTCTCGAACTGTTTTACCCACGATCATCTAATTAATACATGAAATTAAGTTGGGCGGCAGTAAATTGTAAACTAATTTGTTCCTCTGATCACGATGTTATATTCCCTATGCAACGGGATAGGCCTTCGGTGAGTGAGGACATCAGTAAGACGTTTGACTTTATAACCAATGGTAACTTTCTCAAAATTATTGACCACCTAGATTAAATTCAAACCGTGAGTTAAGATGTCCATTGCCAATACTGTTCAGCGGACTTGCTCCTGGAATACCAGCTTCGACTCTCGGAATCACAGGATAGGTGACGCTTTTGACTCGGCTTTTCGACTATCAAAGAAGATGGAAACGTACTAGAATGGTTTGACATTCGATCTTCTTATTCATACATGAAATTAGGGAGTACGACACTCCAATGTATACTAATTTGTTTGCGGTTACACTAAGCAACACGCTCGCTGCTGCGGGATAGGTTATCGGTAGGTAAGGTAATTGGTATTAGGTTTGACTTTATACCAACTGGTAACGTTCTGAAAAGGTTTCGTGCTCGACATTAATATTCAAACCGTTCTCTATGGTATACAATACCAATAGTGTTCAGCGGATTAACTCCCGGAACACCTGGTTTCGCCGTCGGAGTTACAGGATATGTGAAGCTGTTGACTCAGCAGTTCGATGGTAACGTTCCTGAATTGATTCACACTCAACCTTCTAAGGCATACATGAAATTGTGGTGTCTATCACTAAAACGTATGCTCATTTATTTCTCTAATCACGAAGTCATACTCTCGATACTGCAGGCTATTTTCTCGGAGTGTAAGATCTTCTGTAGGATGTTTGACTCTATACGAATAGGTAAAGTTCTATAACGGTGTGACTGTAAGCCTTAATATTCATAACTTGAACTATCGCGTCTATTGCCAATACTGTACCGTGCATTCTTTCCCGGATTACCTCGTTCGACTCTCGCAATCACAGGATAGGTGTGGTTACTGACATATCTGTACGGATCTCGTAGACGGTGTTCACGTATCCGAACGGTTTGACCACGATATCCCACTTCATTCATGAAATTAAAGTATGTACTAATGGATTTCACTGAACACGATGATATATCCCCGGTACATTGGGTTTCTTTCCACGGAATGATAAGTTTTCGGTAAATGGTATTACCCTATACCAAATCGTAATGATCTCAAATGGAGTGCCGCTCTACTTAAAATTAAAATCGTGAATTACGGTGTCAAAAGCATGTACTATTAAGCGTATTTACTGCGGCATACCTGGTTCCACTCTCGGAATTACAGTATAGTTGAAGCCATTGGCTGAGCCACTCGGCTCTCAAGGAAGACGGTAACGTTCCCGAACGCTTTGCCTCTCGACGCTGATATTTATACACGAACATGTGGTGTCGGTCCGCTAAAATGTTCACCTATATGATTCCGTGAACACTAAGCATGACTCTCGCAACAGCGGGTTATGTTCTAGGATGATTATGTATTTTGCAAAAGAATGACACTATATAAAATGGTAATCTTCTCCGACGGATTGACTCTCTACCTGAATATTAATACCGTGATTTAAGTTGTTTATTGCCAGTACTGCTCACCGCATTTACCCCCGGAAAACCTGGTTTGACTCTCAGAATTACAGGATAGGTGAAGCTATTAATGTTGTCGTTCGACACACTCAGAAGGTAGTAACAGTCTCGAACGGTTTTAATTTCGATCTTGTAATTCATTCATGAAATTGAAGTGCCGCCATTAAAATGTACACTAATTTGTTGCTCCAACCACGAAGTTATATTCTGGGTACAGCGGGTTAGGCCTTCGAATTGTAAGGTCTTCGATGGCACGCTTGACGTTATCCCAATTGGTACCCACTCAAACGATCTGTTGCTCTACTTTAATATTCATACCCTGAATTAAGGTGTCTGTTGCTAATACTATTCAGCGGATTTAAAACCGGATTACGTGGTTTGACTCTGGGAATCACAGGATAGCTGAAGCTACTGACTTTGCTCTGCGATCCTCAGAAAAGGTGGTAACGTTATCTAACGGTATGACACTCGACCTTCTAATTCGTACGTGAAGTTAAGTTGCCCGTCACTGAAATCATTACTAATTTCCTTCTATGAAAAGGAAGTTTATAACAATTGACTTTTTAACAATTGGTAACTGTCTCGAACGGTTCAGCGATCAATTTCAAAACTCAAACCATGAATTCCATGTATGCATCGGAAGTTGGAGTGTCAAACCGATTGGGAACGTTACCAATTTGTATAAAGTCATTCCTTCTACCGAATACCTTACCATCCGAGAACCTAACGCGCTGTACCGAGTGTCGTGCTAATTGCACACAGACACAAATTAGTCGACATACTCACGGGCGTGCACCACATTTTCATGAATAAATATAAAAATCGAGAGTAAAACCGTTCGGAACGATACCACCTTTTTTTTTAGAGTCGAACGGATAAGTCAATAGCTTCACCATTTCTGTGATTCGGAAAGTGAATCCTGGCATTCCTGGAGTGAGTCCACAGAACACTGTTGGCAATAGACACCTTGACTCACGATTTGAACTTTAAAGAAAATCGTCGAACCGTTTGAGAACGTTAACGGTTGCTATGTCACACGTCTGACTGAAAGCATAACCGCCCGAGAAACAAACTCGCTGCTTCGAGAGTTTAACTTTGTGGCCAGAAAAACAAATTAGTAAATATTTTTGTGACGGTGTCCATAATGAATTACAAAATCCAGATCCAAATTAATCAAGAACGTTACCACCGTCGTTTAGGGTCGCACAGCTAAGCCAATAGCATCACCTATTTTGTGATGCCGAGTGTCGACCCAGGTATTCTGCGAGCTAACGTGTTGAAGATCATTGGCAAAGGACGCTTAATGCACGGTATAAATAAGAAAGTGGAGAGTGAAGCCGTGGAAGGGCAACAAAATTCATATAAAGTCAAACTTTTTACCGATGGAATTACCATCCGAGAATCCATTCCGGTGTGGCGATTGGCTTTACAAATTAGTAGACATTATAGCAGATGTACGTCTTATTTTCACATATGAATTAGAAGGTCGAGAGGCAAGGCGATCAAGAACGTTGCCACTTTCTTTGAGAATAGCTCAACTAAGGAAATAGCATCACGTATCCTGTCAATCCGAGAGACACACCAGGTATGTCACGAGTAAATCCGCAGTGCAGCAATGGCAATTGACATATTAATTCGCATTTTGTATATTGATGTAGAGCATCCAACCGTTTGAGACCGATACCAATTAGCATAACGCCATACTCGTTACCGGATACCTTACCTTCCGAGAACATTCCCTGCTGTATCGTAACTTCGTGCGCAGAGAAGCAAGTTATTAGACATTTTAGCAGACTGACACCTTAGTTCCATGAACGAATTACATGATCGAGTGTAAAACCATTCGATATCGTTACCACCTTCTTTAGAGTAGAACGGCTGAGTCATCAACTTCACCGATAGCTGTGATTCGGAGAGTCAAGCATGGTATTCCGAGAGCAAATCCCATGAGCAGTATTTGAAAAAGTAACCTTAATTCACGGATTGAATATTAAAGTAGAGGGTCATAATGTTTGTGGGCGTTGCAAATTGGTATAAACTAAAACGTTTTACCGAAGACCTTACCATCCGAAGATCTATCCCTCTGTGTCGGGAGTACATCGTGGAGTTCAGGGGAACGAGTTAGTACACATTTCAGTGACGGGCACCATATCGTCATGTATGAGTTAGAAGATCGCTAGGCAAACTGTTCCAGAACGGTACCTTCGTCTATGAGAGTCGAACGGCTATGTCGATAGCTCCAACTTTTTTATGATTCCTAGATTCGGATCTGGCTCCCCGGGAGTAAACCCGCTGCACAGTACCCCCATTAGACACCTTAGTTCACGGTTCGAATATTAAATTATAGCGTCAAACCGTTTGCGAGCGTTACCAGTTTTGTGTAAAGTAAAACATTTTACTGAAGACCTTACACTCCGAAAGCCTAACCCGGTGTATTGGGGTTGCAACATCGACTTCACAGGAACAAACCAGCGAGCATCATAGTGATGCGCACTTTAAATGCTTGTATGAATAAGAAGATCGAGTGCCCAGCCGATCGAGAACGTTACCACCATCTTTGAAAATCGAAGGGTCAAGTGAATTGCTTCATCCTATCCCGAGATTCCGGGTGTAAAACTAGGTATTCCGGGCGTAAGCCCGCAGAACCGTGTAGGCATTAGACACTTTAATTCACGGTTTGAATATGAAAGCAGACCGTCATCCCGTTGTAGAACGCCACTTATTAGTATAGAGACAAACCTTTTACCGAAAGCCTTACCATCCATGAAGCTATCACGCCGTATCGAGAGTATAACTTCGTGTTCACAGAAAGAAATTAGTATTCATTTCAGTGACGGGCAGCTTAATTACTTGTATGGATTAGATGTTCGATGGTCAAACCTTTCGAGAAGCTTATCACCTTGTTCGAAATTCGCACAACATAGTAAATAGCTGCAGCTATCGTGTTATTCCGATAGTGAGAGCAGGTATTCCGGGAGTTAATCCCTTGTGCGGCATTGGCAATAGTCACCTTAATTCACGGTGTGAATATTAAAGCGGACGTGAATCCGTCCATTACCAATTGGTATACAGTCATTCTTCCAACAGAATACGTTACCTTCCTAGAACCTAACACGCAGTAGCGAGTATCATGGAACTCACGGAAACAAATTAGTAGCCATTTTGGCAGACGGACACCTTATTATCATGTATGAATATAGAAATCAAGAGTCAAACATTTCGAGAACGATCCCTCCTTCTTTACGTGAGGAACGGCTGAGTCAATAGCTTCACCTATCCTGTTATTCCGAAAGTCGTAGCAGGTATTTCATAGCAAATGCGCGGTATCGAATTGGTAATAAACACATTAATTCACGGTTTCAATATTAATGCAGGCCGTCAAACCGTCGAAGAGCGGAACCAACTGGTATAATGTCATTCTACTTACAGAACACCTAACTGTCCGAGAAGCTAACCCGCTGAATCGGGAGCATAACTTCGTTTTCGGATAAGCAAATTAGTATGCAGTTTAGTGACGAGCACCTTCAATTCATGTTTTAAATATTTAGGCAGGGGTGCAAACCATTCGAGAACGTTTCCACCTTGCTTGAGGATCGATTGTCTTAGTAAGTAGCGAAACCTACCCTGTGATTCCAAAAGTCAAACACGGTATGACGGATGTAAATCCGCGGCATACCTTCGGCCCCAAATACCTTAATTCTCGAAATGAATGTAATAGTGGGGTGTCAAAACGTTTGCGAACGTTACCGATTGGTTTGCCGTCGTACTCTTCTTCACGTGACTTACCTTCCGAGAACATAAGGCGCAGTATCGTGGGTATAATATCCTGTTCAGAGAAAGAAATAGTTATACATGTTAGTTACGGGCACCTTAAATTCGTGTATGAATTAGAAGATCGATTGCCAAACTGTTCGAGAACTCTATCACCTTCTTTAAATGTCGCACATCTAAGTCAATAGCTTCAACTATCCTGTGATTCCGAGCCTCAAATCAGGTATTCCTAGATTAAATCCGCTGGACAGTACTGCCATAAGGCACCCTTATTCACGGTATGAATAAAAGAGTAGAGCTTCAAACCGGTGTATATCATTACCAATTGTTATAAACTCAAACGTTTAACCGAAGACCTCCCCCCCCCCCGGAAATCTAACCGCTGCATCGGGAGTATAACCTCGAATTCAGAGAAACTAGTGAGTCTCCATTTCAGTGACGAGCACCTTAACTTCATGTATGAATTAAACGGGGGTCAAACCGTTCTGGAACGTTACCACACTTTGTTAGAGAAGAACAGCTAAGTGTACAGCTTCACGTATACTATAATTCCGGGAGTCAAGTCAGGTATTCCGCAAGTAAATATGCTGTTCAGTATGGGCATTAGGCACCGTACTTCGCGGTATAAATATTAAAGAACACAGTCAAACCGTTTGAGAAGGTTACAAGTTCCTACAAAGTCAATCGTTTTACAGAAGACCTTACCCTCCGAAAAACTGACACTCTGTATCCATAGTATAACTTCGTGTTCAGAGAAAGAAATCAGTCTTCATTTCAGTGACGAGCACCGTAACTTCATGAATGAAATAGAAAATCGAGTATCAAGTCGTTCGTGGATGTTACAACTTTCTTTGAGAGTCGAACGTTTGAGTCGACAGCCATAGTTGTGATTCCATGCGTCAGGCTAGGTATTCCACGAGTAAATCAGCTGAGCAGCATTGGGGATAGAAACATTAATTCACCATATGAGTATTAACGTAGAGTGTCAAACCGTCGGTGAACATTACATGTAGGTATAAAGTCATTCTTCTTACAAATTACCTTACCTTCCGAGAATATAACTGGCATCAGGGTGTGTGTTGCTTCGTGTTCAGTGAAGCAAATTAGTATTCATAATAGTGTCGCGACGATTAATTTCGTGTATGAATGTGAGGATCGCGAGGCAAGCCGTTCCTGAAAGTTACAAACTTCTTAGAGGATCGCACATGAATGGCAATAGCTTCACATATCCTGCGATTCCGTGAGCAAGACCTGGTATCGCAGGAGTACATCCGCTGAATAGTTTTGGCAATGGATACCTTAATTCACAGTTTGTATATCAAAGTCGAGTGTCAAACCGTTTGACAACGATACCAATTGATATAACGACATACTCTTTACCGGGTACCTTACTTTCTGAGAACATAACCCGCTGTATCGAGGGTATGACTTGGTGTTCATAGAAACAAAGAAGTATATATTTTAACAGACGCGCACCTCAGTTTCATGTATGAATAAGAAGTCCGCGTGTCAAACCGCTCGAGAACGTTTCTTCCTTCTTTCAGGATCGAACGGCTACGTGAATAGCTTTATCTGGCTAAAGATTCCGAGAGTCAAACTAGGTACTCCGAGAGTAAGTCGGCTGATCAGGATTGGGAATTACCACCTGAGGTCACGGTTTGAATATTAAAATAGTGCGTCACACCGTTTGATAACTTTACCAATTGCTATAAGGTCGAACGTTTTAGCGAAGTCCTTACCTTCCGCGAACATCTCCCGCATCATAAAGAGTATAGCATCCTGTCAGGGAAAGAAATTAGTATCGATATAAGTGACAGACACATTAAGATCATGTATGAATTTGAAAATAGAGGGTAATTAATGGCTCCAATATTAATGTACAGAGTGCAACCGTTGTAGAACGATAACTATTTCTGTAAAGTCAAACTTTTTACCAATGGCTTTACTTTCTGGGAGCATCACGCTCTCCGTCTAGTGTGTATCTTCATGTTCAGAGGAGCAGTTTGGTATACATTTCAGTGACGGGCATGTATGTGTATGTAGTTAACGTCATGTATTGCTTGGAAGGTCTGGCGTCTATCCGATCGAGAATGTGACCACCATCTGTGAGAGACGAACGGCTAAGTAAATAGAATCACCTGTCCTGTGAAATTGAGAGTCAAGCCTGGTATTCCGGGAGTACGTCCTCTGAAAACAATGTGCATTAGACACATCAATCCGCGGCGTTTATATTTAAGTGGAGCGTGGAACCCTCGGAGAACATTACCAACTGGTATAAAGTCCATCTTCTTCCGAAAACCTTACCTTCTGAGAAACTAACCATCCAAATCGAGTGTATATCCTCGTATTCAGAGAAAGACATTTGTACACATTTTAATGACTGGCACATTATTTACATATATGAATAGAAAAATCATGAGTAAAGCTTTTCGGGAACGATACAACACACGTTAGGAGTTGAACTGCTAAGCTAACTGCTTCAACTATCCTGTTATTCCGATTGCCAAACCATGTGGTCCGCGTCTAAGCGCGGCGTACAATATTGGCATTCGACAAACAATAACATATTATAAATATTAAAGAATGCAGTCAAACCTTTGTAGGAAGTTCCCTATTGCTATACAGTCGAACATTTTACCAAAGGCCTTAGTATCCGAGAAGTTAACCCGCTGTTTCGAGATTATATCCTCGAGTTGAGAGATGCAAATTAGTACAGATATCAGTGACGGGCGCATAAATTTCATGTATGAATTAATAGATTGAGGATCAGTCCGTTTGAGATGATTCCCACCATCTTTGGGATTCGAACGGTTAAGTCAATAGCTTCACCTATATTTGTGATTTCGAAAGTCAAACCAGGAATACTAGGAGTCAATCCGCTGTACAGCAATCGTAATAGACACCTAAATTTTGGGCTTGAACATTAATGTGGTGTGTCAAATCGGCGGAGAATATTACCAATTGTTCCAAAGTCATTCCTTTCACAGAATACCTTACCCTCCGAATGCTTATCCCGCAGTATCGAGAGTATATCGTCGTGATATGAGAATCAAATTAGTATACATTTGAGTGACGGGGAAACCAGGTAAACCAGGTATTCCGAGACAAAATCCGCGAAAGAGTCTTGGCCATTGACACCTTAAATCACGGTTGAAATGTCAAAGTACGGCGTCAAACCGCTTTATAGCGTTGCCAATTGGTATAAAATCAAACATTTTATCGATGGCCATACCTTCAGGATGCTAACCGGCCGTTCTTAGAGTGTAAAACCGTTTTCAAAGAAACTAGCCGGTAACATATTTTAGCAACGGCACCGTAATTTCATGTATCAATTAGAAGATCTAGTGTCAAACTTTCGAGAACGTTACCACCGTCGTTCAGACTCGAACAGCTGAGTGAATATCTACACCTTTACTTGTGGTTCCGAGATCAAACCTGGTATCCCTGGAGCAAATCCGCTGAACAGTGCATTAGTATTCAAACCATTAATTAAGGTGTCTATTACCAATGCTGTAAAATATTTAAGGCAAACCGTCAGAACGATGTATATCGTTACGAATTGCTATAAAGTCAAACGCTTTACCAATGACCTTATCCACAGAAAAACTTACCGGCTGTATCGGGAATATATCTTCGTGTTCAGAGAATAACGTTAGTCTGCATTCAGAGAATGAAATTAGTATTCATTTCAGTGAAGGGGCTTTAACTTCATGTTCCAATTTGAAGATCGAGCGTTATACCGCTCGAGAACGTTGCCATCTTCTGCGAGACACGAACGGCTAAATCAATAGCTTCACATCTCCAGGGATTCCGAGAGTATAACCAGGCATTCCAGGAGTATTTCCACTGAGATGTATTGGCAACGGACACATTAATACGCGGTTTGAATATTATAGTAGAGCGTTAAACGGTTTGAGATCGTAGCAAATTGGTATAAAGACAAACGCTTTACTGTAGACCTTACCGCCCGAAGAAATAACCCACTCTATCGAGAGTATAACATAGTATTCAGTGAGATGACTTTGCAGACATTTTAGTAACGCGCACCTTAATTTCATGAATGAAAAAGATGATAGAAGTTCGTTCCGTTAGAGAATGTTACCACACTGTTTGAATTTCAAACGGCTATGTTATTTGCACCACCTATCCTGTGCCTCCGATAGTCATTCCTGGTACTCCTGGAGTGAATCCGTTGAAGAGTATTGCCAATACATACCTTAATTCGTGGCGTGAATATGAAAATAGAGCGTCACACCGTGTGAGAGCGTTACTAATTGCTATAAATTTGAACATTTTACCGAATGCCTTACCGTTCAAGAAGCTAACCCGTCGTATCGAGGGCATAGCTTCGTGTTTAAGGAAACGTATTAGTATTACTTTTATCGACGGTACCTTAAATTCATGTATGAAATAGAAAAAGGAGCATCAAAACGTTCGAGATCGTTGCCACCTTCTGTGAAAGACGACCTGCTAAGTGAATACCTTCACCTAACCTGGGATACCGAGCGTCATCTAGGTATTCCGGCAGAAAATTCGCGGAATGATGTTGGCAATATATACCACAATTTACAGTTTGAAGATTAAAATAGAGCGTCACGACATTTGAAAACATTACCAAATGGTATGAAGTCAAACTTTTTACCGAATACATTGCCTTCCAAGAACATAAACCAGTTGTAGCGAGTACCATGCCTAGTGATCACGGAAACAAATTAGTGGACAATTTAAAGAGACGGACACCCTATTTTGATGTGCGAATAGAAAAATCGAGAGTCAAACCGTAACATGAGCGATCCCACATTTTTTGAGAGTCCAACGGCTTCGTCTGTAGCTTCACGTATCCTCATATTCCGATAGTCAAACCAGGTATGGCCGGAATAACTCCGCTGATAATTATCAGCAATGGAAACCTTAATTCACGGTGGGAATATTAAAGTAGACCGTGAAAATGATTGATAGCGTTACCTATTAGTTTAAAGTCAAACGTTACACTGATGACCCTACACTCCGAAAGCCTAACACACAGTATCGAGGGTATAACATCGTGTTCGAAGGAACAAATATGTAAACATTTTACTGGCGCGTAGCTTAATATCATGAGAGTATAGGAAGATTAAAAGACATACCGTCTGAGAACGTTACCACCATTTCTGCGAGTCGCGCACCTAAGTCAATAGCTTCACATATCCTGTGATTCCGAGAGGCCAACCAGGTATTCCGGGAGTAAATCCGCTGATCAGTATTGGCAACAGACACAGTAGTCCATGGATTGCATTTTAAAATGGAGCGTCATCTCGTTTGATATCGTTACGAGTTGCTACAAAGTCAAGCGTTTTACCGAAAGCCTTGCAGCCCGAGAATCTGACACACCGTGTCGAATGTATTACTTCGAGGGTAGAGATACACACTAGTATAAATTTTAGTGACGGCACGTTAGTTTCATATATGAATTACAATATCGATGGTCAAACCGTTTGAGAGCATTACCACCCTCTTAGATGTTCGAACAGCTATGTCAATAACTTCACATATCCTGTATTTCCGAGAGTCATATCAGGTATTCCTGGAGTCAGTCAGCTGAGCAGTATTGGCAATAGGCAACTTAATTCAAGGTTTGAATATTAACGCGGAATGTCAAACCGTTGTTGAAGGTTACAAATTGGATTAAAGTCAGACGTTTTACCGAAGGCCTTACATTCCGCGAGCCTCACCCCCCTTCATCGAGAGGGTATCTTCGTGTTCAGGGAAAGAAATTAATATCCATTTCAGTGGCGGGCACCTTAACACCATATATGAGTGCGAAAATCGTTGGTCAAACAGCTCGAGAACGTTACCACCTTCTGTGAGAGACGAACGGTGGTGTAGGTTGTGTGCTGGACCTATCCTGTGGTTCAGAGAATCAAACCGGGTACTCCTGGTAGAAGTCCGCTGAAGAGATTTGGCAATAGACATCTTAATCCACGGCTTCAATCTTAGGTTAGAGCGTCAAATCGTTTGAGAACGCTACCAATTTGTACAAAAGTCATATGGTTTACCGAAGATCTTACATTGCGCGAACCTCACCGGCGTCATGGAGAGTGTAACTTCATGTTCAGAGAAAGTAATTGGTTTAATGTCGGAATACCAGGACTGGCGAAACCTTTGATTTAGCCGTTCGAATTTCAACGAAGGTGGTCAGGTTTTCGATCAGTCTGACAGTCGTCCTTCCAATTCATACAGAATATTACGGTGCCCGCCGCTAATATGGATACTACTTGGCTTCTCTGAACACGAAGTCATACTCACTATACGGCGTCTTATCTTCTCGGAAGGTAATGCCATCTGCAGAAAGTTTGATTTTATACCAATTCGTATCATTCGACGACGATTTAACTGGGGACATTTATACCGATATATAGGGTGCATGATGCCAATACTGCAAGGCAGATTGGCTCTCGGAATACCTGGCTTGACTCTCGGAATCACAGGGCGAGTGATACAACTGGCATCGCTGTGCGACTACCAGAGAAGGTGGTAACGCCCTGGAGGGGTTTGCCTCGCGACCGTCTAATTCATTCATGCAATTAAGGTGCCCGTCACTAAAATGTATACTAATTTGTTTATCAGGACAAGAAGTTATTCTCACGATACAGAGTCTTAGGACCTTGGATGGCAAGGTATCAGGTGAAAAGTTTGACTATATAACATTTGGTTATCATCTAGAACGGTTTGCCTCACTACTTTAATATTCATACCGTGATTTATGGTGTCTATTGCCCATACTGTTCAGCGCATATACTCTTGGAGTGCCAGGCTTGACTCTCGGAAAAACAAGTATAGGTGAAGCTATTGACTTAGGCTATCGATTCTCGAGGAATCTAATGACATTATCGAACAGATTGACACGAGATCTTGCTATAGGTACATGAAAGAAAATGTCTTCTCATTCGTTCCTGTGAACCCAAAGCAAGACAATCTCTACGGCGGCTTGCGTTCTCGGAATGTAAGGTATAGGTTATAAAGAGTGACTTTATACCAAATGGTAATGTTCGCCGACGGTTTGACTCCCAAACATAATATTCATGCCATGAACTACGGAACCTATTGCCAATATTGTTCGGCATATTTACTCCAGGAATACGTGGTTTGACCCTCGGAAACACAGGTCTGGTGTAGCTACTGACTTAGCCGTTGGAGTCTCAAAGGCTGCTGTAACGTTCATGAACTGTTTGATCATCGATACTCTCAATCATCCGTTAAGTTCATGTGCCCATCACAGGAATGAAGACAAACTTCATTCTTTGATCATGAAGTTATACTCTCGACACGGCGGGATAGCTTCGCAGAATGTAAGGCCATCAGTAAAGTGCTTGACTTTATACCAATTGCCAATGCTCTGTAACGGCTTGGCGGTCCGTATTAAAATTCAAATCGAGAATTAGAGTGTCTATTGCCAATACTGTTCACGGATACACTCTCGGAGTACCTGACTGTCTCTCGGAATCGCATGATAGGTGAAACTACTGACATAGCTGTTCGTCTCACACAGAAGTTGGCAGCGACCACGAGCTGTTTGTCCCTTAATCTTCTAATTCATACATGAAGTTAAGGGGTCCGACACTCAAATGAATACGAATTCCTATGCCTGAATACGACGTTATACTCTATGTTCGGCGGGTTAGTTTTTCGGAGGGTAAGGTTTTCGGTAACACAATTGACAGTATACCAATACGTAAAACTCTACAAATGTTATACTATGTACTTTAAAATTAAAACCATGTACAAAAGTGTGCATTGCCGTAGTGTACAGCGGGCTGAGTCTCGGAATACTTGGTTTAATTGTCGGAATAACTGGATCGGTGAAGTTATTGACTTAGCCGTTTGACTCTTAAAGAAGTTGGGATCGATCTCGGACGGTTTGATTCTCGATTATTCTAATCACACATGAAAAAAAGATGACCGTCTGCTTAAATGTCTACTAACTTGTTTCCGTGAGCGCTGAGCATAGCACTCGCTGCAGCGGGATATTTTCTAGGAATGTAATGTATTCGTTGAAACGGATGACAGTGTAACAATTGGTAATGTTCTCCGACGGATTGACCTACTGTAATTCACATACCGCGAATGAAGGTGTCTACCGCCAACATTGTTCAGCGAACTAACTCCATGAATACCAGGCTTCGGACAGGATGGGTGAAGCTGTTGACTCAGCCGTTCGTCTCTCAAAGAAGGTGGAAGGTTCTCGAGTGGATTGACAGTCGATCACTTAAATTATGCTTGAATATTAAGGTTCCGGCACTAAATTGTGAACTAATGTGTTACCCTAAATACGTTGCTATACTCTCGATGCAGCGGGATAGCTTATGGGAAGGTAAGGCCTTCCATATAGAGGATGTGTCCATACCAATATGTAACGTTCCAGAACGTCTCGACACTGTAAATTAGTATTCGTACAGTGAATAAGGTGTCTTTTGCAAATACTGTTCTGCGGATTTACTCCAGGTATACCCGGTTTGATTCTCCGAATCACGGGCTAGATGAAGCTATTGAGTTATCCGTTCAACGCTCAAAGGGTGTGGGATCTTTGTACGACGACATAGCTATCCATCTTTCCATTCATACATGAAAATAAGTCGATCATCTGTTAAAATGTCTAATAACTTGTTTCCGAGAGCACTAAGCAAGACACTCGCTACGAGGGGTTTTATTCTCGGAAAATAAGATATTCGGCGAGAAAAAGTGACTTTATACAAATTGGTAATATTTTACGACGGTTTGACTCTATACTTTACTATTCATACCATGGGACAAGGTGCCTCTTTCCGATATTGCACTGGAAATTTACTCCCGGAGTACATGGTTTGATTCTCGGATTCACGTAGTACGTGAAGCTATACACATACCCGTCCGTCTCTCACAGAAGGTGGTAACGTTCTCGAACTGATTGACGCTTTATTTTAATATTCAAATCGTGTATAAAGTGTCTATTACCAACACCGTTCATCCGATATACTCCCAGAGTAGCTGATTTGACTCGCAGATCAGCAGGGAAAGTGCAGCTGTCGACTTAGCCGTTCGCCTCTCACAGATGGTGGAAACGTTCCCGAACGGTCTGTCTCTCGATAATTCTATTCACACGTAAATATAATGTGTCCGTCTCCATAAAATATCTACTAGTTTGATTCCATGAGGTACTAATCATGACACCAGCTACATCTGGTTAGGTTTTGGAAGGCACGGTGTCCGATAAAAGGTTTGACTATATACGAATTGGTAATATTCTCCAACAGTTTGACCCACTATATTAATATTCATGCCGTGAATTAGCGTGTCAATATCCAATATCACTGAGAGGATTTATTCCACGAATACCTGGTATGACTCTCGGAATCACAGGATAGGTGAAGCTACTTACCTTGCCTTACCTTCTCTCCCAGAAGGGGGCAACGTTCTCGAACGGTTTTCTAATTCATACATGAAATTATGGCGCCCGTCACAGAAATGAAGACTAATTTCATTCTCTGAACACGAAGTTCATTCACTCTCGGAACTGCGGGTTAGCTTCTCCGAAGGTAAGGCCATCTGTAAAATGTGTGAGTACATACCAATTGGTAACGCTCCAAAACGCTTTGACGCTCTATTTTAATATTCAGTCCGTGAATTAAGGTATTCATTGCTAATACTGTATAGCGCATTCACTCCCGAAATATCTCAATTGACTTTCGGAATCACAGGATAGGTGATGCTGTTACCTTAGCCGTTCGAATCACAAAGAAGGTGCTAACTTTCTCGAACGGTTTGACGCTCCATATTCTAATTCTTACATCATTTTAAGGTGGCATTACTAAAATGTACTCTAATGTGTTTCTGTTAACTTGAAGTTATACTCTCGCTACGACGGGTTAGCTTCTCGCACGTTAACGATTTCGGTTAAACGTTTGAAGTTATAGCAATTGGTAAACATCCCACACGGTGTGACGCGCTGTTTTAATACTCAAAGCGTGAACTGAGTCTATTCCCAATGTAGTGCAGAGGATTTACTCCGGGAATACCTGGTTTGTCCATCGGAATCACTGGATAGGTGTAGCTATTGAATTAGCATTACGACTCTCACAGAAGGTGGTAACGTTCTCGCACGCTTTGACAATCGATCCTCCTATTCATATATATGAAAAGAAGGTGTCCACCTGCTAATGTGTATACTAGTGCGTTTATCTAAACGCGATGTTATACTATTGAAACGGCGGGTTACCTCCTCGCTCGGTAAGGATTTCTGAAGAACGTTTGACTATATAGCAATTGGTATTTTTCTCAAACGGTTTGACGCTCTACTTTAACATTGAAATAGTGAATTGAAGTGTCCATTGCCTGTACTGTTCAGCCGATTTACTACTGGAGTACCTCTTTTGTATCTCGGTATCACTGGACAGGTGAAGCTATTGCCTTAGGTGTTCGATTCTCAAAGAAGGCACTAACGTTTTCCAATGGTTTGGCCCTGGATCTTCTGATTCATAGATGAAATTGTGGCGCCAGTCACTCTAACATTTATACCATTTTGCTTCTCTGAGAACGAAGATATACTCTCGACACAGCGGGATAGCTTCTCGGAACGAACGGCCTTCGGTGAAGAGTTACACCCTATACCAATATGTAACGCTGAACAAATGTGTGACTCTGTACTTTAATAATTATAGCGGGATGTAGGGTTTTTAATGCAAATATTGTACAGCGGATTTAGGCCAAGAATCCGTGGTCTGACTCCCCCAATTACAGGATAGTAGAAGCTATTAACTTAGAGTTGGGGCTTTCAAAGAAGGTGGAATCGTTCTGACAGGATTCGACACCCGATTTTCCTATTAATACGTACAACAAATATGTGCGTCTGCTAAAAAGTCTACTAATTGGTTTCCGCGGGCACTAAGCATGATATTCAGTACAGCGGGTTTGGTTCAAGAAAGGTAATGTATTCGGTGAGCAGTATGACTTTATAAAAATTGGTTATGATCTCCAAGTGATTGACTCCCTACTTTAATATTCATATCAACAATTAAGGTGTCTTTTGCGAATACTGTTCAGCGGATTTACTTGTGGAATTCCAGGCTTGACTGTCGGCATCACATGATAGGTGATGCTATTGACTTAGCCGTTGATAATGTTCTCGATCGGTTTGTCACTCGATCTTCTTATTCGCGCATGAAATTACGGGTGCCGTCACTAAAATATATACGAAATTGCTTTGGACGCGAAGTTATACTATAGATACATCGATAATGGCTTTCGCATGGGAAGGCCTTCTGTAAAAAGGATGACTGTATAGCAAAAGGTAGCGGTCTACAATGATTTGATATTGTTCCTGAATATTGATCGCGTCGTATAGAGTGTCAAATACGAAAACTATACTGCTGGTTTATTCACCGAATACCTGGTTTGTCTCACGGAATAACGGGATAGATGAAGCTATTGGCGTAGCTGTGTGACTATTAAAGAATCTGGTTACATTATCGAGCGGTTCGATACCCGATCATCTAACTCACATATGAAATTAAGATGCTCGTCACTAAAATGTATACAAGTTTGTTCCCATGTACAACATATTGTACACTCGGTACAGCGTGATAGGCTTTCAGAGGGTAAAGTCTTGATTAAAGCGGTTGACTTTATGGAAATAGGTAGCATGCTCAAACGGATTGACTCTCTACCTTAATATACATACTGTGAATTATTGTGCCAATGCCAATACTGTTCAGCGGATTAACTCTCGCAATACCAGGTGTGATTGTCAGTATGGCAGGATCGGTGAAGCTACTGACTTCGCTGTGCTACTCTTAAGTAGCTACTCTTAAGTTAAGATGGTAACGTTCTTCAACGGTTTGAATCTCGATCTTGTAAATCATACACGAAGCTAAGGTGCCCCTCACGTTAATGACTACTAATTCCTTTCTGTGATCACGTCCTTATACTGCCGATGAAGCCGGTCAGGTTCGCTCAATGTAAGGACTTCGTTAAGACTATTGACTATATACAAATTTGTAAGACTCTCAAACGGACTGACGCTCTACTTTAATATTCAAACCGTGAATTAAAGTGTCTGATGCCAAAACACTTAAGCTGGCGTACTTCCGGAACACCTGGTTTGACCCTCGAAATCGCAGGATGAGTGAAACTGTTGACTTAGCCCTTCTTCACTCACAGAAGGAGGTAACGTTCTCGAACGGATTGTCTCCTGTTTTTGTAATTAATACATCCAACTATGGTGCCCATCACTAAAATGTGTACATATGTGTTTCTCTCGACACGAAGTTATACTCTCGATCCGGCGGACTGGCTTTTCGGAAGAGAAAAGTTTCTGTAACACGTTTGACGCTATGCGAGTAGGCAATGTTTTTCAACGGTTTGACGATCTGCTGTAGTACTCATGCCCAGAATTAAGGTGTCTACCGACAGCAGTATTCAGCGGATTTACTCCTGACATACCTGCTGTGACTATCCGAATCACTAGAACAGGTGAAGCTATTGTCCTTGGTGTGCCATTTTTAAAGAATATGGTAACGGTTTGCCTCTCGATATTCTCACCCATACATGAAATTAAGGTGCCAATCACTACAATGTATACTTGTTTGTTTCCGGTTACACTAAGTATCGCAATCGCTGCAGCAGGATAGGTTCTCGGTATGTATGGTAATTGGTAAAACTTTTGATTTTATTCCAACTGGTATCGTTCTCAAACGATTTCACCCTCTACTTTAATATTCAACCCGTGAATTAAGGTGTCCATTGAAAATACTGTTCAGCGTATTTATTCCGAAATACCCGGCTTGATTTTCGTAATCACAGGATAGGTGTAGCTATAGACTTTGCCGTTCGACTCTGAAAGATAGTGGTTACGTTCTAGAAATATTTGACGCTGGATTTTGCTAATCCTGTATGAAAATGACGTGTCCGTTTGCTGTAATGGTTATTAATATGTTTCCGTGGACATTAAGCTAGGCACTCGCTGCGCCGGGTTAGGTTCTCCTATGGAAAGGTATTCTGTGAAAAGAATCACAATGTACGAATTGGTAAAGTTCTTCCACGGTTTGACTCTCTGCGCTAGTACACATACCCCGAATTACGGTGTCTATTTCCAAAACTATTTAGCGTATTAACTCCAGGAATAC
>NW_027471659.1:0-22242 GCF_051020765.1 Lasioglossum baleicum
TACTGGTCAGAATCAGGGCTAAAGATAATAACGAAGATCATCCAGGAATGTCGCTCCGATCTTCCGCACGCAACTACAAGGACACTCCATTCGCATCGCACCGGAAGCGTAGGTACGTATACAGACAATCGTAAGAGATAACAATATTTTTAACATAATGAAGTCATCAAAGTATACTCATCTAATTCCAACGGCACTTTTACTACGAAATAAAATTTTCGAAAATAAAAATTTGAAATTTTGAAAAAAATTGAAAATATCACAACAATAAATTACAGTATGCATAAATAAATGGAATACTGGGAAAAATGCATACGGTACAATCTCAAGTCTTAAGAAATTAACCTAGACTATCCAGCAGTGCCGTTCAGATTTGCCGTACGCAACTAGTGGACCACTACTGTCGTGTTGTTCCGGAAGCGTAGGTACCTATACACACAGCCGTATAAAATAACAATAAGATTAAGAAACTGATATCACAAACGCCCACTGAACTAATTCCATAGTCACTTTTACTGAAAATTATAAATTTTTAGACTAAGGATTAAAAGTTTTTATAAAAATTGAAAATATCAATGCAATAAATAGGATTCTGCATAAATAAATGGAAGACTGGCATAAAATGCATACGGTACTAAATCAAGGTAAAGAAATTAACAAAGTCCATCCAGTAGTGCCGCTCCAATCTGCTCTACGCAACTGCAATTCGTCGCCAGTCGTCTCGCTCCGGCATCGTAGTTACGCATACAGACAATCATATAAAATGACAACATATTTAACAAAGTATTGTCTTAAGCGTCCAATAAACTAATTAGAGAGACACTCTTTCTAATAAATATGAATTTTGAAACTTAATAAAATATCGAAAATATTATAATTGTATATTTAAGTATGCAGAAGTAAACACAAAACTGCGAATGAATGCATATAGTACAACATCAGGGTTTAGGAAATTAACGAACATCATACTGAATGTCGCTCCGATCTGCCGTTCACGACTACAAGACGATTCCGGTAGTGTCGCACCGACAGCGTAAGTGCATGTTGTGGCAATCATATAATGTATCAAATAATTTAACAAAATATTGTCATAATCGTACGCACAAATAATTCCAATGACACTTTTACTAAGCAATACAGCTTCTTAAAATAATAATTGAAAATTATGAAGAAAATTAATAATTTCATATCAGTAAATAATACAATGAAAAAAAAATTGAAAAATTGGGGAAAATTGCATACGCTTCAAGAACATGGTTAAAGAAGTCAACGAAGACCATCCAGTATTATCGCTCCGTTTGCCGTAGGCATCAATATCACCACGCTAGTCGTGTCGCTGCAACAGCGTTCGTACGGCTACAGACAAGCATAGATAATAACGAAAAGCATAATAAAATATTGTGATAATCGTAAACTCAACTAATTCAGAGGCACTTTTACTAAGAAATACAATTTTTGGGCCTAGAAATTCAAAATTCAGATACAAATCGAAATTATGAAAACAGTAAATTACAGTGTGTATAAATAAGTGGAAAATTGCCAAAGAATGCATACGGACCACATCAAGCTGAAGGAAATTAGCGAATATCGTATAATAGTGTCGCTCCCATCTCCCATACGCACCTACCAGGCCATTCCAGTCGTGTCGCTGCACAAGCGTAGGTACGTGTGCAGACATCGATGTAATATAACCACAATATTATCAGAATAATGTCATACTCATCAGCTCAACTAATTCAGAAGACATTTTTCTAGAAAATACAATCCGTAAAGTTAAAATCTGTAAATTGCGAACACAAAATCTAATATATCATAATAGTTATTTACGGTTGGTACAGATAATTAGAAAACAGGGGGAATATGCATACCGTACAATACAAGGTTAAAGAAATTAACAATGACCATACAACACTGTCGGTCCTATCTAACGGACGATACTACACGACCGCTCCAGCCGCGTTGGTCCGAAAGCGATGATACGCATACAGGCAATTCTATAAAATAACAATGATTTAACAAAATATTGTCATATACGTTCACTCTACTAATTCTATGGCACTAGTCCTAAAAAATGCAATGATTTAAACAAAAGGTTGGAAGTTTTAAAAAAATGGAAATTGCCACAACCATACGTTACAGTATGTATAAATACATGGAAAACTGGGGAATGATGACAACGGTACATAATTAAGTTTAAACAAATTAACGAGGGCCTTCCAGTGTGCGGCGCCGATCTGCAATAAGCACTGAAAGACCAGTCCAGACGTATCGCTCGAGAAGCGTAGCTACCCATACACACAATCATATAATATCAAATTAATTTTAACAAAATAATGTTATAAACGTATACCCAACTAATTCCATAGACGCTTCTCCTAACAGAATGCAATTCCTGATATTATAGAATAGATCTTTTAAATAAAGTCGGCAATATCATACCAGTAAATTACAGTATGTACAGATAAATAGTAAACTGCTGACAAATGCATACGGTACAATATCCAGATTAATGAAATCAACACAGACCATACAGTAGTGTCGATCCTGTCTTCTCAACGCACCCACATGTCCGCTCCAGTCGTGTCGCTCCGGCGCCGTAGTTACGTATAGGTATAATTATATAAAATGTCAATGAACATGAGAGAATATTGTAATAAATGCAAATTCAACTAATTCCATAGACACTTTTCCTATAAAATGCAGTCTTTGAGCTTAAAGACTGGAAGCTATGAAACAAATCGAAAATAGCGTAAACGTAAATAGCAGTATGTGTTAATAAATGGATGGCTGGGATGAAATGCATAAGGCTCAAAGACCTGGTTATGAAATTAACGAGAACCATACAGTAGTGTCGCTCCGATCTGTTGAACGCAACTACAAGCTCCGGCCAGTCGTGTAGCTCCGACAGCGTAGGTACTTATACAGACAATATTATAAAATAACAACAAGCTTCACAAAATACTGGTATAAACTTAAGTTCAACTAATTCCAAAGTCACTATTACTGGGAAATACAATTTCCTAAAATTAAAATTGAAAATAATGAAAAAAAAATCGAAAATATCACAAGAGTAAATACAGTAGGTATAAATATACGGAAAACTAGGAAAAGATGCATACGGTACAATATCAAGGCAATAGTAATTTCCGACGACCATCTAGTAGAGTCATTCCATCTACCGAACGCAACGACAAGACGATTCCAGTGGTATCGTGCCGGCAGCGAAGGTACATATGCAGACAATCATATATATAATATAACAGGTTATATAACAAAGTATTGTCACAAACGTATGCTCAACTAATTCTAAAGGCACTTTTCATGTACGATACAATTTCTGAAGTTAAAAACTTGAAATTTTGAAAAAAATCGAAAATATCATAACAGTGTATTACAGTTCGTGTTCAGATAATGAAATGAGTCTCCATTTCAGTGACGGGCACCATAACTTCATGTGTGCATTTGAAGATCGACGGTCGAACCGATTGACAAAGTTACCGCCTTTTGTAAGAGACGAATGGCTAAATCAACAGCTCCACCTATCCAGTGGTTCGGCGTGTCAGCCCGGGAAAACCGAGAGTAAGTTCGCTGAGGAGAAATGGCAATAGGCAACTCAATTCATCGTTTGAATATTAAAACAGGCCGCCAAATCGGTGGAGAACATTAATTATTCATGTAGGGTTAAACTACATAATGAATGCCTTACCCTCCGAAAAACTGACCTGCTGTGTCGAAAGTATAACACCGTGTTCAGAGATAAAAACTAGTATACATTCCAGTGTGGAGCACCATTATTTCATGCATGAATTAGAAGATGCACGGTCAAACCGTTCGAGAACGTTGCCACCTTCTGAGAGAGATGAACGGCTTACTCAATAGCTTCACCTATCCTGTCATTCTGAGAGTCAAATCGGGTTGTCCATTAGTAAATCCGCTGAACAGAACTGGCAATAAACACTTTTATTCACGGTATGAACATTGCAGAATAGTGTCAATCCGTCGGAGAACATTACTAATTATAATAGTGTCCTTCTTTTTACCGAACACATTACTATCATGGAACATATCCCGCTGTAGGGAGTGTCAGACTTAGTGCTCACGGAAACAAATTAGTAGACATGATAGCAGACGGGCACCACATTTTCATGTATAAATTGCAAAATGGATAGTCGAACCGTTAGAAGACGATAACACCTTCTTTGGGAGTAGAAAGGCTAATTCAATAGCCTATCGTATCCTGTGATTCCGAGAGGCAAACCAGGCATACTGGGAGTAAGTCCGCTGTACAGTAGCGGCATTAACACCCAACTTCCCGGTATAAATATTAAAGTACAGGCTCACACATTTGTACAAAGTTACCTATTGGTATATAATCTACCTTTTCACCGTAGGCCGTACATTCCCCGAACTTCACCCGCTCCATCGAGTGTATAACTTCGTGCTCAGAGAAAGAAATTATTTTACATTCGAGTGAGGTGCACCTTAATTTCGGGTATGAATTCGAAGATCGTGGGTCAAACCGATCGAGATCGTTAACACCTAGAAGAATCGAATTGCTGTGTCAATAGCTTCACCTACACTTGAGATTCCGAAAGTCAAGGCTGGTATTCCGTCAGTTAGTTCGTTAAATTTATTGGCAACTGACATCTTACGGTGTGAATACTACTCTAGATAGTCAATCCGACGGAGAACATTACCAATCAGCATAATGTCGTTCCTTTGACCGAATACCACACCATCCGAGAGCCTATCCCGCTGTAGCTAGTTTCCTACTTAATGTGCACGAAAACAGATTGGTAGACAGTTTAGAGGACGGACACCACATGTTTTTGTATAAATATCAAAACTGAGGGTCAAGGCGTTCGAGAGCGTTACCACCTTCAGTGAGAGACGAACGGCCAAGACAATAGATTCACCTTTCCCGTGATTCCGAGACTCAAATCAGGTATTTCAGGACGTAGTCTGCTGAAGAGTATTGGCAATGGACAGCATAATTCACTGTATGAATATTAAAGTAGAGCATAAAACCGTTTGAGAACGATACCAATTGGCTTAACGTCAAACTCTTTACCGGATACATGACCTTCCAAGAACATAAGACGCTTTTTCGTGGGTATAACATCGTGTACACAGAAATAAATTACTGTCCATTCTAGTGACGGGCACCTCCATTTCATGCATGAATAAGAAGATCGAGCATCAAACTCTTCAAGATCATTACCAGCATCTTTGAGATTGGTAGAGCTAAGTTAGTAGCATCACCTATCCTGTGATTCCGAGAGTAGGCAATCCGCGACTATACCTGCTGTGCAGTATTGGCATTAGACACGCTTTTTCACCGCATAAATATTATGCTAGTGAGTCCAACGGTCGGTGAACATTACCAATTGGAATATGGTCAATCATTTACGGAAAACCTTTCCGTCCACGAACTTAACACTCTGTATCGAGGGTATAAATTCGTGTTCAGCAATAGAAATTTGTAGACATTTTAGTGACGGGCACCTTATCACTTCGGGTAGAGTTTGACTCTATACAATTAGGTAACGTTCTACAACAGTACGACGGTCTGCTTCATTATTTATCATTTATTGGCCGGAACCACAG
Source organism: Lasioglossum baleicum (assembly GCF_051020765.1). Taxonomy (NCBI): domain Eukaryota; kingdom Metazoa; phylum Arthropoda; class Insecta; order Hymenoptera; family Halictidae; genus Lasioglossum; species Lasioglossum baleicum. The sequence continues at coordinate 5,608 of NW_027471659.1, forward strand.
GATGCGTGAAGCATTTGCCTTAGCCGTTCGATACTCAAAGATGGTGGAATCGCTCTCGAGCGGATTGTCTCCTAATTTTGTAATTCATACGTGAAGCTATGGTAGTATTAAAAATGCATACATATGTGTTTCTTTCGACACGATGTTATACTATCGATACGGAGGGATAGCTTCACGGAAGGGAAGGCTTTCGGTAACAGGTTTGACATCGTGGGAGTAGGTAATGTTCTTCAACGGTTTGACGACCAGCTTTAGAATTCATACCGCGAATTAAGATGTCCGCTGCCAGTACTATACAGTGGATTGTCTCCCTGAATATCATGTTTGACCTTTGGAATAACAGGGTAGGTGCAGCTATTGACCTAGAGGTACGGCTCTTGAATGAGGTGGTAACGTTGTAGAACGATTTCACGGTCGCTTATCTAATTCGTGCATGAAATTAAGGTGTACGTCACTAAACTGCGTACTAATTTGTTTCCTTGGACACGAAATTATTATCTCCATTCAGTGAGATGTGTTCTCGGAAGGTAAGGCCTTCGGTGAAAAGAGTGATTCTATAGCAATTGATAATGATCTCCGATAGATTGACTCTGTACGTTAATGTTCTTACCGTGAATTATGTTGTCTATTGCCAATACTGTGCAGGGCAATTACTCCGGGAATACTTGGTTTATCTCTCGGAAAAACAAGGTAGGCGAAGCTGTGGACTTAGCAGTCCGACTATGAATCCTCATGGTAACATTCTCGAACAAGTTGACTCTCGATTTTTGTACTCGTACATAAAAATGTGGCGTGTGTTTACTAGAATCTCTACTAATTTTCTTCCGTGAACATTAAGCAAGACACTCAGAACAGCGAGTTAGGCGGCTCGGAAGGTAGGACCTTAAGTAATGTGTTTGCTCCATAACAATAGGTAAAGTTCTACAACGGTTTGATGCTCTACTATAATATTCGAACAGTGAATTAAGGTGTTTATTGACAATCCTGTCCAGCGCATTGTATCTCGGATTACCTGGTTTGACTCTCGGAAATGCAGGACAGGTGTAGGTATTGACACAGCCGTGCAACTCTCAAAAAAGGAAATGATCCTGCACGGCTTCACCCACGACATTCTAAGGCAGACATGAAATTATGGTGTCTATCACTAAAATGTAAACACATGAATTTTTCTAACCACAAATTCATACTCTCGATACTGTGGGTTATCTTCTCGGAGTATATGACCTTTGCTATAAGGTTTGACTCTATACGAATAGGGAACGGTCTATAACGGTTTGACGGTCTTGCTTAATATTCGTAAATAGAACTATGGTATCAACTGCCAATATTGGACGCTGAATTTAGTGTAGGAGTGCCTCGTTTGACACTCGGAATCACATGACAGGTTATAGTATTGACTTAACTGTTCGAATCTCAAAGACGGTGGTAAAGTTCTCGATATCATTAGCACCTGATCTTCTATTTCATACATGAAATTAAGGTTCCCGACACTAAATTGTATTCTAGTTTGTTCCTCTGGATACGATGTTATACTCACTACACAGCGGGTTATGCTTCTCGGAAGGTAAGGGCTTAGGGAAGATGTTTGAGTAGGTAGCGTTCTACAACGGTGTGTCTCCGAACTTCAAAATTTATACGGTGAAATAAGGTGTCTATTGTCAATACTGAACAGCGTATTTACTTCCGGAGTACTTGGTTTCACTCTTGGAATCACAGAATAGTTTATACTATGGACTTAGCCGTTCGACTCCCAAAAATGGTCGTTACATTGTCGAACGGTTTCACACCGGATCCTCATATTCGTACATGAAATTATGGCGCCCGTCACTGAAATGAAGACTAACTGCTTTCTATGAACACGAAGTTACACACTATGCAGCGGGCTAGTATTTGGGGATGTAAGGTCATCGGAAAGACGATTTACTTTATGGCAATTGGTAACGTTCTCCTTCGGTTTCACTCCCTGCTTTTATATTCATACCGTGAATTAATGTAACTATTGCCAATAATCTTCAGCGGATTTATTCCCGAATACCTGATTTGCCTCTCGGAATCACAGGGTAGGTGGAGCTACTGACTCAGACGTCCGACTCGCATAGAAGGTGGTTTTGTTCTCGAAATGCAGGACACACGACCTTCTAATACAAACATGAAGCTAAGATACCCGTCAGTGAAATGAATACTAATTTCTGTTTTTGCACATGAAGTTATAAACTCGATGAAGCGGTTGAGGTTCGCGGAAGGCGTGGTCTTCGGTAAACCGTTTCAATTTATACCAATTGGTAACGTTCTTATTCGGCTTGACGCTCTACCTTAATACTAACGGCGTGAATAAAGGTATTCGTTGCCAATTTTGTGCAACAGATTAACTCACGCAGTATCTGGTTGACCTCTCTGATTCCATGTATAGGTGATGCTATTGAGTTACGCGTTCGTCTCTCGCAGAAGATGGTAACGCTCTGCAACTGTATGACCCTCGGCGCATTTGATGCATTCCTGAAACTAAGATGACCGTCACTAATGAGTCTACTAATTCGCTACCGTGATCACGAAGTTATACTCTGGATACAGACAGTTAGCTTCTCGTAAGGTAAGGCCTTCGGTAAAAATGTTGACCGTATAGCAATAGTAACGATCTGCAATGGCATGACACTGTTCCTTAATATTGATAACGTGATATAGCGTGTCTAATTCCAATACTGCACTGCGGGTTTAGTCGCGGAATGCCTGGTTTGTCTCTCGGCATCACAGGACAGCTGAAGCTATTGACGTGAAGCTGTGCGTCTGTCACAGAATGCAGCAACGCAACCGAATGATTTGACCTCCTAATTCATGCATGAATCTTAGGTGCCGTCATTAAATTCAATACAAATGTGTTTCCCTTAACACGTAGTTATATTCTCAATACGGTGAGTCAGCTGCGCGTACGGTAAGGCATTCGGTAAAATGTTCGACTTTATAGCAATTGTGTTCACGCGCGGTGTAACGCTCTATTTTAATATTGGGTACGCGAGTTAAGATATCTATTGCCAATACTGTGAAGCGCATTTACTTCCGGAATATAACGTTTGACTTTCTGAATCACCGGATGTAGGAAGCTACTGACTTAGCCGCATGAATCTCAAAGAATATCTTTCTTTCTTTCTATCTTTCTATCTTTCTCGAATGGTTTGAACCTTGACCTTTTTATTCGTAATGAATTTAAGATCCCCGTCACAAGAATGTTTACTATCTTGATCACGTGCACACGAAGTTATACTCTCGTTGCAGCGGGTGAGGTTCGTGGATGGTGCGGCCTTCGGTAAAGCGTTTGACTTTATGAAAATTGGTAACGTTCACAAACGGTTTTTCGTTCTATTTTAATTTTCAAACTGTTAACTAAGGTGTCAGTTGTCAATAATCTGCAGTGGACTTTCTCCCGGATTACCTGAGTTGACTCTCGGAGTCACAGGATATATGGAGCTATTGGCGAATCTCAAGGAAGGAGGTAATGTTCTCGATCGCATTGACTTCCGATGTTGATATTCATACACAAACATGTGCCGTCCGTCCCCTAAAATGTATACTCATTTGATTCCGTTATCATTAAGCAGGACACTCGCCACAGCAGGATTGGATCTCGCAGGGTAAGGAGTTCAAGAGAGGAATGACTATATATGATTCGCTAACGATCTCCGACGACATGACTCCCTACATTAATATTCATGCCGCGATATAAGGTGTCCATTGCCAATTTTTTTCAGCGGATTTACCCCGGTATTACTTGATTTGGCTCTCGGAATCACCGGATACGTGAAGCTATTGACATAGCGTTCTACTCTCGAAGACGGTCGTAACGATCTCGAAAGGTTTGACCCTCGATATTCAAATTCATACATGAAATTATGGTGTCCCTTACTGAAAATAATACTGGTTTCTTTCGCTGAACTCGAAGTTATACTTTGGATGCAGCGGGTTAGTTTTACGAGGGGTAAGGTCTCCTGTGAAACGTTTGATTTTATAGCATTTGGTACCGTTCTCAAACGGTATGACGATCTATATTAATATTGAAACCGTGAATTAAGGTGCAGACGACCAATACTGCTTAGTGGATTTACCCCCGAAACACCTGGTATTGTCTTTCAGAACCACAGGACGCGTGAAGCTATTGACTTAGCAGTACGGATCTAAGAATGGTTGTTAACGTCTTCGAACAGTTTGACTCTCGATTTTGCTATTCATACATGAAATTAAGGTGCCCAGCACTAAAATGCATAATCACGTGCTTCGCTGAACACATAGCTATACTCTCGATACGGCGGGTTATGTTGACGGAAGGTAAGGTATGCATAGAAGGGTTTGACGTTAAACCAACTGGTGACGTTCTCAAACGGTTTGACTCTCTACCTTGATATCCACACCGTGAATGAAAGTGTCTGTTCCAATACTTTTCAGTGGATTCACTCATTAAATACCAGGGTCGACATTCGCAATTACAGTATAGGTGAAGCTACTATCTCAGTCGTTCAAGCCTCAAAGAAGTTGGTAAAGATTTCTAACGGATTGACACTTGCTCGTGTATCTCGTACGTGAAATTAAGGTGCCCGTTACTAATATGTATAATAATTTGTATCTCTGATTACGAAGTTATACTGTCAATACCGCGAATTAGGTACTCGGATGTAAGGTCTCTGGAGGAACTTTTGATATTATGCCGATAGGTAACGTTCTACAAAGATTAGAGTGTGTACTTTAATACTCAAACAGTTAATTAAGATGTCCACTGCCAATACTCTTCAGCGTATTTACTTTCGAATTACCTGGTGTGACCCTTGGATTCACAAGTTGGGTGAGGCTATAGACTTATTTGTTCGACTCTGAAAGAGGGTGATAACGTTCTCGAAGGGTTTCACCATCGAGCTTCCAATTCATACATCAAGTTAATGTGCCCGGCACTGAAATGCATACTAATTTCTTTCTGTGAAAACGAACTTCTTCTCTCGATGAAACCGGTGGGGTTTGCGGAAGGTAAGGTCGTCGGAACTACGTTTGACTTTATATCAATTGATAACGCTCTCAAACGGTTTGCCACTACACTTTAATATTCAAGCCGTGAATTAAGGTGTCTGTTGCCAAAACTGTTCAGCGGACTTACTCCGTGAATACCTGGTTTGATTCTCGGAATCATAAGATAGGTGAAACTACTGGTTTATCCGTCTGTCTCTCACAGACGGTGCTAACATTCCCGAACGGTTAACACTCGATCATCTAATTCATACATGAAGTTAAGTTGCCTGTCCCTGACATGAGAACTAATTTTTTTCTGTGCACACGAACTTAAACTCTCGGTAACGCCGGTGAGATTCGCGGAAGGTAAGGCCTTCGGTAAAACGTTTGACTTCATACCAATTGGTATCGTTGTCAAACAGATTGACGCCATACTTTAATATCCAATTCGAGTATAAATGTATCTATTGCCAATACTGTTCAGTGGATTTAATCCCGGAGTACCTGGTTTCTTTCTGTGAACCACAGGTCAGGTTAAGTTAATGACTTAGGCGATCGTCTCACACAGAAGGGGGCAACGTTCACGAACGGTTTGATCATCGATCTTTTAATTCATTCATGTTAAGGTGCTCGTCACTAAAACATTCAATAATGTTTCCCTAAACGCGTAGCAATACTCTCCAATCTGCGGGTCAGATTCATGGACGTTATGGCCATCGGTAAAGACTTTGACTTGCTACCAAACGGACTCATTGTATCTTATCTCACGGTATGAATATTAAAGAACAGAGTCAAACCGCTAGAGAACGATACCAATTACTGTAACGGCATACTGCATACAGGATACCTTTCCTTTCGAGATAATAACCCGCTGTATCGTGGCTATAACTTCGGGTTCAGGGACAGAAATTAGTGGAGCTTTTTCCAGGCGGACTCCTTAACTCCATGTATGAATTAGAAGATCGGAGGTCGAATCGTTCCAGATTGTTACCACTTTCTTTGAGTGTCGAACGGCTGTGTCAATAGCATCACCTATAATTGCGATTCAGAGAGTCAAGCCAGGTATGCCAGGAGTAAATGTGCTGAACATTAATATATATACCGTTAATAAAGATGTATATTGCTAATAAAGCTGTACGTCAAACGTCAAACCGTATGAGAACGTTACCTATTGGCATAGCGTCATACTCTTTACCGTATTCCCACCCTCCGAGAACATAGGGCGCTGTATCGTGGATTTAATATCCTGTTCTGAGAAACAAATGAATATATATTTTAGTAACCGCCACCACAAATTCATTTATGAGTAAGAAGATCGAGAGTCAACTATTTCGAGAACGTTATCACCTTCCTTCAACGTCGAACGGCTGAGTCCATGGCTTCAGCTGCACATGTGCTTCCAAGAGTCACAACAGGTATATTAGGAGCATATCCGCTGTATACTATTGGCAGTTAAGACCTTAATTCGCGGGTTGATTATTAAGTTAGAGCGTGTTCCCGTTGGAGAACTTCACCAGGTGGCATAATGTCAAACGTTGTACATAAGACTTTACACTCCGCGATCCTAATCATCTGTCTCGACGGAATAAATTCGTGATCAGATACAAATTAGGATACATTTTAGTGACAGGCACCTTAATTGCATGTATGAATTAGAAGTTCTAGTGCAAAACCATTCGGAAACGTTATCACCTTTTTTGAGTGTCGTATAGCTAGTGCAATGTCTTCACGTATCCTGTGGTTCCAAGAGTAACACCAGCCATTCCAGGAGTAAATCCGTTGAACTGTGAATGCAACACACAATTCACGGTTTGATGAATAAAGTATAGAGTTATACACTCGGTGAACATTATCAATTGGTATAAAGTCATTCTTGACATCGAATACCTTGCTTCCCGAGAACAAGCTCGCTGTAGGAAGTGTCTTCCTGATTGTTCGTGCAAAAACAAATCAGTAGACATTTCGGCGGAGTGACACCTTATTATCATGTCTGAGTAGTAAAATCGAGAGTCTGGACGTTGGCTAACGTTACCAGCATTCCTGAAAGACGGACACATAAGCCGATAGCTACAGGTATCCTGTGATACCAAGAGTAAAACCTGCTATACCGGCATTAAGTCTTGTAAACAGTAGTGACGATACGTACCTTCAATGGCAGCAGGAACATCAATGTTGTGAGTCAATCAGTCGGAGAACACTACCAATTGGTACAAGGACATTCTTCTTACCCAATACTTTACTGACCGAGAACCCACTCCCACGTAGGTGCTGCGGTGGGCCTTCTGGTCCCACTGCAGTATGGGTATGACGAACCCACGGTGCCCGAATCGGCCCAACCTAGGCCGAGTGTGAGCAAGCACCTCATTCAGGAATTAAGGAGTCCTTACGAGGGGTATGACCAGTATGGCCCTGCATTAACTGGTACCTCGGGAACCGGTTCGAGCCCTGGGGCGGGCGGACATTGTTCCGTCCCCCCCGCGGGTTGCTTGGGTTAGCCTCGAGTGGGCAGTGGTAAGCCCATGTCGCGGGTTAGGGGACCCCGCCTTCGGACGGGTTAGATCCTCCACGATTGAGCGTCGTGAGACCTACTCGGACGCTGGCCTGCAGAGCCAGTAGGGATTTAGAAACGTCCCGGCCTACCCAAGGTTGGCGCGTAGGGCTTGCAGTTTACGAGCTAATTGGTAGGTGTGAGGTAAGGTGCGCCACACACTGCGCTAATTGGGCGTATCCCAATCCCGCGCCCATGGGGGCCGTGTGGATCAAGACCTAGTGGCAGGAACGACAAGTAAAATCTGCGACACACGTTGACCGAGAACCCGATCCGCTATAGCGATGATCTCGCTCCGTTTTCACGTGATCACATTAGATCACATTTTAGCAGAGGGGCACATTGTTTTCATCTATAGATAAGGAGATCGCGAGTCAATCCGTTTGAGAACGATATCACCGTCTTTGAGAGTCAGACATAAAAGTCAATAGCGACAGGTATCCTTTGATACCGAGAGTCAAACCACGTATTCCGGGAATTAATCCACTTAACAGTATTGGCATTGGACTCCGCTACTCACGGCATGATTATTATAGTTGAAAGTAAAACCGTCGGAGAACACTACGAATTGGTATAAAGTAATGCTTTTAACGAATACCTTGCCTACCTGAAACCTAACCCGCTGCTGCGAGCGTCTTGCTTAGTGTTCATGGAAACAAATTAGTAGAATCGTTAACAGACGGACACTTTAATTGCAAGTATCAATGGGTAGATGGAGGGTCAAATCATCCGAGAAAGTTAACACCTCTTTTGAGAGTCGCATGGCTTATACAATACCTTCACCATACCAGCGATTGCGATAAACATGCCATGTATTCTGGGAGAAAATCCGCTGATCAGTATTGGCAATAGACAACATTTATTGGCGGTATGAATATTAAAGTAGAGCGGCAAACCGTAGATCTTTACCAAATGGTATGACGATAAAATTCTTTCCGGGTACCTTATTTTCCGCGAACATAGCACGGTGTATCGAGGGTGTGAATACGTATTTATATAAGAATATTTGTATCCTCTTTAGGGACGGGCACCATAATCTCATGGATGAATATGGAGATTGCCAGTCAATCCGATCGAGAACGTTATCACCTACTTTGAGAGTCGCACAACTAAGTCAGTATCTTCACCGATCCGGTTATTCCGATAGTCAAACCAGGTATTCCCGGAGAAAATCCGCTGAGCAGTATTGGCAATAGAAGTCTTAATTCTCGGTTTGAATATTACAGTAGAACGTCAAAACGTTTCACAACATTACGCATTGCTATAAAGTAATTTCTTTTTGTTTGCACAACACGTTACCTTCCAACAACCTACCCCGTTAGTAGCGGGGGTCTTGCTTCGAGCTCACGGGAGCAGATTTTTAAATGTTTTAGCAGACGAACGAGTATTTTTTTGTAGGAATAGGAAAATAGAGAGTCACTACTTCCGACAGCGTTGCAACCGCCTTTGAGAGTCGAACGTCTAAGTCACTGGCTTCACATATCCTGTGATTCCGAACGGCAAACCAGGCATTCCGGGAGTAAATACGCTGTGCAGTGTTGGCATTAAAATTCCTACTTCCCGGCATAGATATTAAAGTAGAGACTCACACAGTTGTACAACTTTACCTATTGGTATAGATAGAGTTTAACTTATCACCGAAGGCCGAACCATCTGCGAAGCTAGCCCGCCGTATCGAGAGTATATGTTCGTGTTCACAGGAGGTATTTACTGTTCATTTCAGTGACTGGCCCTTTAAGTTCGTGTATAAATTCGAAGATTGATGGCCTGAACGTTCGTGAACGTTACTATCCTCTATGAGAGTCGACCGGATATGTCAATAGCTCCACCTATCCTGTGATGTCGAGAGTCAAACCAGGTATTGCGGGAGTAAATCCGCTGAATATTATTGGCAATAGACTAATAAATTCTCGGCGTGAGCATAACAGTATGCAGTCAAATCGCCGGAGATCGACTCGTATTGGTATATAGTGAAACTCTTTACCGAAAGCCTTACCTTCGGTGCAGCTATACGACGATATCGAGAGTATTACTTCGTGTTCAGAGGAACTCATTAGTATACATTTTCGTGAAGGGCTCCATAGTTTCAAGTATTAAATACAAAATCGAGTATCAAACCGTTCCAGAACGTTACCACGTTCTTTGAGAGACACACAGCTGTGCCATTAGCCCCACCTATCGTGTTATTTCGCGAGTGAAACCGGGTGTTCCGGGAGTAAATGCGCGGAACAGCTATGGCAATAGACACCTTTATTCACGGCTTGAATATTAAAATTGATCTTCAAACCGATGGTCCACGTTATCCATTGTTGTAAAGTCAAGTTACCGAAGGCCGTACAATCCGCGAACCTCATCCGCTTCATCGAGAGTATTACTTCGTGTTTAGACGACAATTTAATATACAATTTAGTGACGGCAACTTAAATTCATGTACGAATTAGATGATCGAGGGTCAAAACTTTCGAGAACGAATCCACATTCTGTTAGACAAAAACGGCTATGTCAATTGTTTCACCTATCCACTGATTCGGAGGGTCAAACCAGGTGTTCCTGGAGTAAATCGGCAGAACAGTATTGCCATAAGACACATTAATTTACGTTGTGAATATTAATGCAGAACGTTAAAACGTTTGAGAACGATACCTCCTTCTTCTAAAGTCGTACTACTATTTCAATAGTTTCACCTGGCCTGCGATTCCGAGAGGCAAACCACGTAATCCAAGAGTAAGTCCACTGAAAATATTGGCAATTCACAACTTAATTCACGGTCTGAATATTAAAGTAGAGCGTCAATTCTTTCGAGAACGTTTCCATCTGGTACAAAGTCAAACGTTTTATCGAATAACTTATCTTCTTACAACAAACACCGAACTAGCGACTGCCTATTTTAGTGTTGAAGAAAACGGATTACTTGATATTTTTGCAGACGGTCAACATAGATGAATGTTTGAATAGGAAAATCCATATTCAATGCGTTCGTGAACCATACCATCTTCTTTAAGAACAGAGCGGCTAAGTCAATGGCTTCACATATCATGTTATCCGTTGGTTATGCCAGCGATTTCGGAAATCAATCCATTGTGCATTATTACCAATGGACATCTTAATTCGCGGTACGAATATTGATGTCGAGATTGAAATCCTACCAGAACGTTAGCACTTGGTATATAGTCGAAGCTCACACGGAAGATCTTCCCTTCCAAGAAACAACATCCGCTGCAGCGAGAGTACAAAATCGTGCTCAGTGAAACAAATTTGTATGCATTTTAGTAACGATCACCTTGCTTTCTTGTATGAAACTGAAGATCGAAAGTCAAATCGTTGGAGAACATCTCCCCCTTCTTTAATGGACGAACGGCTAGGTCAATAGCTTAACGTATCCGTTGATTCTGAGAGTCAAACCTGGTATACCGGGCGAAAATTCACTGACCAGTAGTGGCAATAGACACATTAATTCGCAGTATCAATGTCACAGCAGATCGTCTAATCGTTGAAGAACGTTACCGATTTGTACAAAGTCAATCGTCTTACCGAAGGCCTTACCTTGCGAGAGCCTGACCAACTGCAACGAGAGTATAAATGCGTTTCCAGAGAAAGAAATTATTATTCATTTCAGTGACGGGCACCTTATCTTCGAGTATGAATTAGAATATCGAGGGACAAATCGTTGCAATGCGACAACACCTTCTTAGAGAGTCGGGCGGCTAATTCGATAGCTACACCTATTCTGGGATTCCGAAAGTCAAGCAAGGTATTCCGGAAGAAAATCCGCTGAACACAAATGGCAATGGATACCTTACTGCACGGTACGAATGTTAAAGCAGGCAGTCAACCCGTTGTAGATCGTTACCTATTGGTATTGTGTCAAACGCTTAACCGATAGACTCCTCGGAGGAGGTAACCTGCCGCTTCGAGAGTATAACGTCGCGATCAGAGAACGAAACTAGTATTCATATCAATGAATGGCACCTTAACTTCATGTATCAATTAAAAGATTGAGCACTAAACCGTTCGAGAACGATACCGCCCACTTTGAGAATGCAACGGATAAGGCAATAACTCCACCTATCATATGACTCCGAGAGTCTAACAAGATAATCTGAAAGTAAATGCACTGATGATTATTGTCAACAGATACCTACATTCGCGACTGAATATTAAAATGGAGTGTCACAACGTGTAAGAACGTAACGATTTGCTATAAAGTCATACGACTTACCGAATGCCTCACCGTCCGAGGAGCTAACCCGCCATATCGAGAGTATAGCTACTTGTTTAGGGAAACACATTAGTATACATTTCAATGACGGGCTACATTAACTTCATGCATAAATTAAAAGATCGGGGATCAAACTGTTCGAGAACGTTGCCACCTTCAGTGAAAGACGAACAGCTACGTCAATAGCTTCACCTGTCAAGTGATTAAGAGATTCAAACCAGGTATTCCTGGAGTAAATCCGCGGAACAGTTTTGGCCCTAGACACCTTAATTGACGAATTGAATATTAAAGTAGAGCGTGAAACCGCTTGCGAACGTCACCAGTTTGTATAAAGTCAATCGTTGTTGCGAAGACCTTGCCATACGAGAATCTAATCCGCTGCATCGAGAGTGAAACTTCTTGTGCATTGAGACAAATTATTCTAAATCTTAGTGACTGTCACCATAATTTCATGTATTGTACAGAAGATCGTCGGTCAAGATCGATAGAGAACGATAGCACCCCCTTAGCGTTTCGACGGGCAAAGTCAACAGCTTCATCCATACTGTGATTCCAAAGTTCGATCTGGGTGTACTGGGTGTGAATCCGTTGTTCAGTATAGATAGTGGACCCCTTAATACAAGATATGAATATCAAAGTTGGGAGTCCAACTGTTGGAGACCATTACTAATTGGTACAAAGTCCTTCTTTTTGCCGAATACATTACCTTCCTAGAACGTATCATACAGTATCGAGTGTCGCGCTTAGAGCTCTCGGACGCAAATTAGTAGACATTATAGCAGAAGCACGCCTTATTTTCGTTTATGAGTTAGAGGACCGAGTGTCAAATCGTTCGAGACCGTTCCCACCTGCTTTGAGAGTGGCATAGCTACGTCAATTCCATGAACTGTCCTGTGATACCGAGATTCAAACCAGTTATTCGGGAGCATATCCGCTGGTCAGTGTTGGCTGTAGACACCTTAATGCATGCCATGAATATTAAAGCAGGCCGTCAAGCCGTTGTAGAACATTACCTACAAGTGTAGGGTCAATGTTCTTACAGAATGCCTTTACCCTCTGAACTACAAACCCCTCTATCGGGATTAAAACACAGTGTTCAAAGGTACGAACTATTATACATTTTGGAGACGAGCACCACAATTTCATATACGAATTAGAGGACCGATAGTCACGCCCGTTCGAGAACGTTGACACATTCTGTCAGAGGCGAACCGCTAAGTCAATAGCTTCATCAATCCTGTGATTCGGAGAATCAAACTAGGTATTCTGGGAGTGAGTCTGCTGAGGGTTATTGGCAATGGACACCTTAATTCTGGGTTTGAATATTACAGAAGAGTGTCAAACCGTTTGAGAATGTGACCAATTGGTGTAAAGTCAAACACGTTACCGATTGCGTTGCGCTCGGAGAAGCAAACTCGCCGTTTCGATATAAGAGTATAACTTCGTGTTCAGAGAAAGAAATTAGTCTTCATTTCTGTAACGAGCGCCGAAATTTCATGAATGAAATGGAAGATCGTGCGTCAATCCGTTTGAGTACGATACCACATTATTTGAGTGTCGAACGGCTTAATCAAATGCTTCACATGCATGAATTACAGGATCGAGGGTCAAATCGTTCTAGAAAGTTACGGCCAGCCTTCAGAGTCAGGCGGCTGAGTCAACAGCTTCACCTATCCTGAGATTCCGAACGTCAAAACCAGATATCCCAGCAGTAAATGCGCTGTACATCATTGGCAATATATACCTTAATTCGCGGATTGTTCATTAAAGTAGAGCGTCACACCCTGTGAGAACGTTAAATTTGCTATAAAGTCAAACGTTTTACCGAATCCCTTACCTAACCCGCCGTATCGAGAGTATAGCTTCATGATTAGGGGAAAAAATTAGTGTTCAATTTAGTGGCGGGCCACTTTATTTCATATATGAATTAGAATATCGAGGGTCCAAACGGTTCGAGAACGTTACCTCCCTCTTTGATATATGAAAGGCTATGTCAATAGCTTCACCTGTCCTGTGTTTCCGAAAGTCATACCTGGTATTACGGGAGTAAATCCGCAGAACAGTATTAGCATTGATACGTTACTCCACTGTTCGAATATTAAAATAGAGGGTTGCACAGTCTAAGAATGTTCCCAGTTCCTATAAAGGCAAACGATTTATCGAAATCCTTGCGTCAGAGAAGCTAACCCTCCGTATCGAGTGTAGAACTTCACGTTTATACAAGCACATTGGTATATGCTTTAGTGACGCTTCATCTAAATTCATGTATGAATTAGAATATCGATCGACAAACCGATCGAGAACGTTATCACCCTCTCTGGCGGCCGAACATCTATGTCTGTAGATTCAGCTATCCTGTGATTCTGAGTGTCAAAGAAGGTATTCCCGAATTAATCCACTGATCCGTATTAGCAATTGACAACTTACATCACGGTATGAATATTAATGTAGGGAGACCAACTGTTGGAGAACATTACCAATGGAATAAAATCATTCCTTTTACCGAGTTCCAAACCTTCCGATAACCGAACACGCTGCAGCGATTGTGTTCCTAAGCTTTCACGTGATCAAATTATTACACATTTAAGCAGACGGTTCCATTACTTCCATGAATATGTAGGAGGTCGTTTATCGAGAACGTTGTCACCATCTTTGAGAGCGGCACAGCTACGTCAATAAACTTGAAATATCCTGCGATTACGGATAGTTAATCCAGACATTCAATTCACGGTTTCAATATTAAAGTGGAGCGACAAACCGTCTGAGGTAATAACCAATTCGTACAATGTAATTCATTTTAGCTAATACCTTACATGCCGAGAATGTTCATCCGCTGTAGGGAGTGTCTTGCACGTTGTTGACGGAAACAAATTAGACGACATTTTAGCATTCGGACTCCGTCTTTTCATGCACTAATAGCAAAACCGAAAATCAAACCGTTCGAGAACGTTACACCTTCTTCCAGAATAGAACGGCTGAGTCTATAGCATCACCCATCACTCTGATTCCGAGATACAAACCAGGCATTCGGAGAAATCAGCTGTTCCGTATGGACATTCGACACACTATTTCATGGTGTAAATATTAGAGTACAGAACCAATCCTTTGTAGAACGTTACCTATTGCGATGGTGTCAAACTTTTTCCGCCGGCCTTACCTTCCGAAATAATAAACCGCTGTATCGAGAGTATAACATCGTGTTCAATGGAACAAATTCCAATACGTTTTAATTACGGGCAACATAACTTCATGTAAGTGTTATGAGATCGAGTGTCAATCCGCAACCGAAAGTCACCCTCCCTATATGAGGGTCGAACGGATAAGCCAATAACTTCACCGATCCTCCGATTCCGAGAGTCAAACCAGGTATTCCGGAAATAAATCCGCTGAACGTTATTGGTAATAAACTCCTTAATTCACGGTTTGAATATTAAAATAGAGAGTCAAATCGTTTGAGAACGTTACTAATTGCTATAAGGTCAAACGTTTTACCGGATGCCTTCCCGTCCGAGAAGCCAATCCGCCCTATCGACCTTCGTGTTCAGGGGAAACGCATTAGCACCATTTTAGTGACGGGGTTCATATTTTATGTATTAATAACAAGATCGGGGGTCATACCGTTCGAGAACATTACCACCTGCTGTGAGAGACAAACAGCTATGTCAACACCTCCACCTATAGTCGTGGTTCCGAGAGTGAAGCCTCCAATTCAAGGAGTAACTCCGGTGAAGATTATTGGTTCTAGACACCTTAATTCATGGTATGGATATTAAAGTGAAGAGCCAAATCGTCGGAGAACATTACTTTTTCGGATAAAGTCATTCTTTTTACCGAAAACCTCACCATAAGAGAATATACCGGCTGTAGCTAGTGTCCTACGCATTGTTCGCGGGATCAAATTAGTAGACAATATAGCCGCAGCACACATTATATTCACGCATGATCAGAATTATCGAGAGTCAAGCCGTTCGAGAACGATCCCTTCTTTGAGAGTCGAACGGCTAAGTCAATAGCTTCGCCTATCCTGTTATTCCGAGAGTCTGCCAGGTATTCCGCAAGTAAGTCTGCCGAAGCGTATTGGCAATAGACACCATAATTTACGGTTTGAATGTTAATGCAGACCGCCACACAGTTATAGAACATTACCTACTGGCATAGAGTCAAACATTTTACCGATGGACCTACCTTCGGAGAAGCTAACCTGCCGTTTCGGGAGCATAATCTCGTGTACAGGGAAACAAATTATTCTAAATCTTAGTGACAGGCACCATAATTTCATGTATTATATAGAAGATCGAGGGTCAATATCGTTAGCGCACGATATCACCGTCTTAGCGAGTCGCAGGGCAAAGCCAGGTAGCATCACCAATACTGTGATTCCGAGAGTCAATCCAGGTTTTCCGGTTGTAAATTCGCCGAAAGGTGTTGGCAATATACTCATTAGTTCACGGTATGAATGCTAAAGCAGATCGTCAAACCGTTGATGAACGTTACCTACTCGCATAGCGTCAAACCTGATACTGAAAGCCTTCCCTTCCGAGAAGCAAACCCGCTGTATCAAGAGTATGACTTCGTGGTCAGAATAGGAATATAGTATAAATTATAGTGGCGGGCAACATACTTCCCTCTATGGATCAGAAGATCCAGTGTCAAGCCGTTCGAGACCATTACCACCTTCTATGAGATCCGAACGGCTGAGCCAGTAGCTTGAAATATCGTGTGTCTCCGAGAGTCATAACAGGTATTCGTCGAGAAAATCCGCTGAACAGTACAGGCAATGGACACCATAGTTCACGGTTTGAGTACCACAGTAGAGAGTCAAACTGTCGGTGAACATTACAGGTAGGTATAAGGTCATTCCTTTTATAGATAACCTTAACTT
>NW_027471660.1:0-22241 GCF_051020765.1 Lasioglossum baleicum
TTAACATGATCGATCGTTCCACCTTAAATATTTGACGTCCATTTGCTTATTCGCCTACCTTTGCGGACTTTTTCGCGACGACCAGCGTCGGGCAGGCGGAAAATTGACCGGAGAAGGAGAGTATCGAGGAAAAACGCGAGTAGACGTTTAGGTTCGCTCCGACTCGTCTGTAATTTCCATCTCAAACCCGATAATCCCGTGAGTGCGCGAGGAAATTCGGGAAAAAAGAGGTCGCGTCGCGATAATCGAAATAACGAAATCGAAAGGGCGCGGTACAGAGGAAATATTCGGATAAAGGGGATTCGTAGCCTCTGGCAGCGAGTATTTTAATTAGGCCAGGCTTTTGAGATGGCCGATACGCGGAGCGTCGGAGAGCCGGGGCGGCGGGCGGCGTCGCGCAATCAAGGCTCGCAGGAAACTGGATTAGCGGCCGTTCGCCTCTTTCTCTCTCGTTTTTGTCGCGACGCTTATCAGCCGATAAGTCGGGGAACAGGGACGTGCCATTTGCGCGGCGCTGAGCGGCGCTGGGCGGCGCGGCGCGGGATCCTTTTCGCCAGGCAGCTCCTATTATCGGCGAACAACGCGCCTTTGCCGTCCGCGCGAACGATGACGCGGCCACTTTGTGTCAGCCAGCGTGAAATAAAGTTCGATCGCGGACCCTCTGCGCGCTGCGAATTTCATTTACCTTCCGCTATTCGGAAGGGACGCTAAAGATCCGCTCGGAGCACAAAAGGCGGCTGGATGAAGCTGTTTGAGGAATTTTTCCCGATTAAACCGTCAGCGATGCACGAGGGACGGCGAGCTTTAATCCGGCGACGATCCAGGACGGAAACGGTCGTCGCGTTGAATCGCGAATGGAAAATCGGCAGACGCCCGAATATGCTTTCTGGAGGTAAAAAAAGAAAGAAAGAGGAAAGAGGATGGCGTTTGAGGTGGAGAGACCGAGCCGATCCCGGCGAGATCGCGCGCGGTGACGTCCGAACGGGTACGAATTTTTTCCGGCGGTTTCGTTGGCAGGATGCGGGGCGGCGGATCAGAAGTCGGCCAGAGGGGCCCGAGAGGGAGACAAAAACGCATCGGGTCCGGTGTCAGCGGGTGACGGATGGGCCCGTAAGCCCGTCCAAGGTCTATCTGGTCCCCACGAATCCTCGCCGTTGCACCGCGCCGCGTTTACTCCGGTAAACTGGCCGATCGCGATCGCGTAAACGAGGCCAATCGACCCGCGCGGTCGTACCACCCGACCGCTCCACCACCGATCAAACTCGTGGAAAGGAACGAATTACCACTGCAATCCTCATACGTTTCTTCCCGAGCTCCTTTTTACCCCTACCCCATTCTAGCCGTAATTGATTAGATAATCCCGGGTTATGGACAACCTGTAAGACGTGCGCAGCTTCTTCCGTCGAATCGGACGCGTTCCTCGACCAACCGCCGCTCCCCAGACCATCTGTCGGTCGTCCAATTATATCCGACAAAAATTCACGCTCGTATCAGCTCGACGGAGCAAATTGATCTATCCGAGGTGATCCAGCGACGACGCACGGAACTCGACACTTTATAACTCAGCCTGACCGTTCGCCGGTAACACGTGTCAACCGTGTTGAATCCGGCCGGGTGCTTTTTAAACGGCAGCCTTCCAGCGCGGCATGCGTCCGCGACGACGCCGCGTCGCGCCGTGCCGCGCCGCGCCGCTTTCCGAGATAAACCGCAGCGTTATTTCAGGACCGCGGCGACCGCCGAGTGCCGGCAGGAGCGCTCGGTTTTTGCTCGTAACCCGGAGAATTCTGGGCGAACGCGCGACCAGAACGGGGACACGGGAGCGGAGGCAACGAGAAACGCGTGGACAACGGCGGAGCAGATCAAATGCCACGGACATCTTCGCCGACTGATGAATTCCTTCATCTCGCGTCCGCTCGGATTCCAGCCTCCGAGCGGCTCTTCTCCGCGCGCCATTTTGGCGTCCCGTTTCATACGTCGGATTTAACCAAACACGTTTCGGGATTTATCGAACGCGTCCCGGATAAGGGATCGAGTGTCTCCGCGGCGCGGCGCGTCGCGTCTCGTCGCGTGTTCGGACAAGGGAAAGTCGGTGGAATGCACCTCGACGACGGGGAACGGTACGCGTTGATATTTTTTCTTTCCTCCGGCCTCTGGCAACCCTCCCTCCGCCTCCGGCCCCGACGGACGTTTAATTGGATGGATCGAAGAGACATCGACCGGCGAAACGACCGGCCTGCGTAACAATGGAGGCCCACCCAACTTTTTGCGCCGCGGCTCCGCTCGCGGTTACGGTGCGATGCACTCGTCGCGGAGGACCGACCATCCTACCAGCGGATCCCGATCGATTCACCACGAAACAGTTCCACCGTTCTAGCGCACAGCCCCGGTGGATCGATTAAACGATAAACATCTCCGGGGATAATTTTAAGCAGTGTCGTTACTTTAGACCTGGCCATCGGACGCGACGAATAACAAGGCGAAAGACGTTGCAGGCAGACGAAGGAAGACGGATGAAATCGAGGCGACTTTTTCACCGCGGATCTCGCGTTATCTCGCGCAAGCTGCACGCGCCGGGAGGCTGATTATTTTATGAACACCTCGCGAGATGCAATCATCTGGATCGAGATCGAGAAGGAACGACACAGAGCGTCGGTCTCTCTTCTCGCAGACGATCGCCGATCGTTCCCTGGCTAGAAGGAGGATCTCTCGCTCGCGCTCGATAGACCAGATAGACCGGGTTTACAGCTTTTCAATATGTAATCGAGCGAACAAATTATGCCGGCCCGTGTACCATGGCGCACGGTGACGCGGAATGATGGATCGCTCGCGTGGTCCTAGCGCGTCCACTCGCTGGAATCCCGGGCAAAACCGGAGGCCACCCTCTCGCTTTTCGCCTACGAATTCGTGCGACTAGCTTTACGGGGGGTGGCGAGCGTTTACGAATGTGGACGGGAAGGCAGTGTATCAAAAGTATCGCGGAAACGTCGGGGCCAGACTAACGAGGAAGATAGAGAAGCCGTTGCAGGTAGGCTAAATCAATCCGGAGCACTAGCCTAATCCAATAACGAGGATCAAAGGACCTGCTGCGCCGGCAAATTACGAGACAACGAACATCCGAACCAGATCCCCCGGGTCTCGATACTTTCGATAGCCAAGTTCGCGGCGAGCGGACGCCGAGATCAGGGGCTATCACGAAACGGAGAGTGCTTTGATATTTACCGAGTCGAACAGCCGTATCGCGGATTACGAAAATTGCCGGGAACGATATCGGAAAGGGCCGCGAGAGAGAGAGAGAGAGAGAGGGAGAGGGAGGGAGAGAGAGAGAGAGAGAGAGAGAGAGAGAGGAACGGCCCCCGCTATTAATATTACGGGGCCGTGTTTCGACGAACGTGCCTTAGGATAGCTCGAAACGATCCCGGCCCCTCTTATCTGCCCGTTTCTACCTCCTTCAAGGTTCACCAAGGCTCACCGAGGCTCACCGAGGCTCACAGGGAGCATCCTTAAGGATTCAACGAGTACACGGCTTATCTCGGTCAGAGGAGAAGCTATGGCGGCTATAGGAGAAAATGAGAATCGTATAACCGCGGATCGGGACGCGTCTATGCATAGTGGATCGAGGCCTCCGAGTCGTCCCGATCATTCTTCCAGATATACGACGCAGATTAACCGGTCGCCGCGGTTCGATCGCGTTACGCTTCGCGATTGTTCCGACTTTATCCCTTTCCCAACTTTTCCCCTCCTTTTTTTCGCCCGTTTCGAATCCCTCGCCGATACCGCGCTGGATACGTACCGGTGATTTATACGGGAAAGGGCGATCGAGGCCGCTGGATCCGCGCCAAATTCGTTCGTTTTTGCGCCGACTTTATGAACGTGTCACGCAGTCCCGTTCCCGATGATGCTGTTAGCGGTGAAACTAATTTCGCCCGGTGATGCGAACTTTAATCTGCATTCGATTAAGCCTGCCCTCGGACGGGGCCCGGCTCAATCCTCCGATCAATTACCCTTTTCCGCTGCAACGCTCGTTAGAATCCCGACTTCTTAACACCCGTCCAATCCGCGCGATTTTCCGCGACGATTTGCACGGAGAATTTGCACGAAGAATTTGCACGGAGAACGGAAACGAGAGTCGGAACACGCGAGCGGGACCATCGACGGGCGATAAACGCGGCGTTAATAAAGCAAAGTAATCCGGCGATTCTCGCGGATCCCGGTGGTGACAATGGGAGGCGTAGTACCGGGGAAATGGACAAAGTCGTAAGAACGGACAATGGTCTATCCCTTATCTCGCGAGCGAGCGAGCGAGCGAACGGAAGCCGGGGATCGCGTGCTGCGAGGCCACTTTTCGACGTGCCCGAGAGGCCGGCGACGATCGCAATTTTCGAATCAATTAAGAGGAACGTCGGAGGAGCGAGGCGAGTAGTAACGAGGTGCCACCGATCTGATAGTGGCAGTTGCAGCCGGAGAAAAGGGGATCCCCGTTAGAGGGGAGGAAAGAAGACTCCGGCCAGTCACGGTGGCCAGTCGGCCGCGTGTAACATTACGATAGTGATTTATATCTGCCGAGAGGAGAGAGGCGTCGGTAATGCACTCGGAAGCTGCGAATCGACCAACGACCAAACGATCCAGACGTTATAAAGCCCGTCCACCCCTTGTCTCGCTGATCTAATTATAATTTATTGGACTCCTTAGCCGGCAGCCAGTCGAACTCGGGGCACGCGGGCAATTGTAATAAGCGACACGCTAATGACTAATGACTAGTCGCGGCCGGGCGAAAACGGCGTGATTTATTTCCGGTACCGGCGCGCTGGTTGCATCGCAAACCGGATGGCCAGGGAGAAATAGAGCGGCGCGGGGTGAGCCGTTGTAATATCCATCGAACGATAATTAATTATCGAGCCCGGCTGTCGATAAAAACTGCGCGCGGCCCTTTGAATCCGAATAGGGTCAGGCTTTAATACCCGGTAACGGCAGCGGATACTACGTGTCTCTGTTACGGATACGTCCGTAGGAAGTTCGCGTGAAAAATTGAAACTGTTGCACCGTACGTGTCGCAGACGGGGGCACGGAAGAGAGAGGAGAGAGGCCTGGAGAGAGGCCGGAGACAGGCCGAGACGGACGTGGCTGAAGGCGCACCGGCTAAAACTTCGCCGAACACGCACCTGTCGGAGTGCATTATCCGACATATCAGGGCGCATAGACATCGGCCGATACATCGGCGAGAAAACACTGTTAGATGTCATCAAATATACAACGCGCGGGAGACACAGTTAGAGGCACGTTTGCCGGCAAACACGCGTCTGGGAGAACGCATTATCGAGTAGACATCAGCCAGGGACGGCCGTGTACCGCGAGGATACTTTTCCATCGTGCGCTGTGTACACCTAATCGAACGGAAAGCGGAGAAAGAGAACCGTCCGCGAAAGTATCGATAAAGGTGGGACGTTTTATCGGCAGATCGCTGCCGACCGCGAGACTCGAGCAACCCCTTTTTAACCGGGGTCGACGACTTTTACAGCGAGAGAGAGTCTCGCGACAGCGAAAGATCCGGCAAGTTCCGGGCGGCAAATCGGGGACAATTTGAATACGAAATGTGCCGGGGAAGTTGAGCGGAAGTTCGGCAGCTGCGTGTAGGAGAAGGAAGAGGCAGAAGTACGCATCTAGCGGGGTGGTTAAACGGTTAGAAGCGGGTGCGTGGTTGGGCGAGATGGCGGGAAAAAGGAGGGAAGTTTAGCTGAGACGATGGGTCGCATGGCAGACCGGGAGGACCATTAGGAAGGGCGCGCCGAAAGAACGGCGCCGATGGAGGCTTCTTGCAAGCCTGTATCGCCTTACCCTTCGTCGTCTGCTTTCGGTTTAATTAAATTCTCGAAGTGGCAGAGCCTCGCACCCCTTTTTTCTCTTACCCTCCGCGCCGGTCCCTGTCGCTCCCGTGCGCCTCGCTTCTTTCCTCTTGGCCACGGTCAGATCTCTTAGGCGCGAGAGCGGTTCCACGCACACGTACCGGCCTTACTAATTGACGGATGAATTAATTAGCGGGAATGATCGATCGTGCCCGCCCGCCCACCGACAGGATTTATTTTCCACGGGTACCACGCGGACGGCTACCTGTGCACCGTGACCCGAGAAAACCGAGATCGGGATCGATACGCCGCGTAGAAAGCGAAACCTGCCGGCCGCGCGGCTCGCCGTCTCGATAACCGTTCGAGATTTACAGGATTAGATAAAAGATATTACGCCGAGGTGACCGAGCCAGGTCGGTGAGGTCGCGTGGACGAGGATCGCAAGGTTGTTGCACGAAGGTCGGAGGAATTCTCGCGGAGAAAGAGATTTCGATCGGATGGAGAGACTGCTATCGGAATATCGGATTGCCGGCGTGGTTTGGGCCGGAAAGAAAGACGCGGTGCGGCGGTTTCCGCGATTCCGGCGGGAATCGGAAAGACGCCGTAGGAGTTTGTTCGGTCGGCGTACGCTTAACGATGGTCGAAGGGCGGATGCGGCAAGGCTCCGCCGATCAATCGTACGATCGCGTGAGACACGTACCGAGGGAGTTTGGCACCGCATTAATTACCGGTCGCCAACAATGGCACAATAATTAACAATTACGCAGTTTGATAATTATATACCTGCTGGCTGAGTTATCGCCTGCCGTTTGCCGTGACCGGGCCCTGTGTTTCGCGTGCTCGCACACGCGTACACACGCGAGGCCACACCACCTGCAGGCCGAGCGTGGCGCATAGAAGGCAATAAATACACGCGGATCCGGCGGGCCAACGATCTAATTATGCCCGAACAATGGCACCGTATCGGACGGTCGGTTGAAAACCTGATAAAGCGGATAAAATGCGAGTGGCCTGTCGGTTCGGCGTTCACGGTCATATATACGGGTAATCGAGGAAATTTTAAAACAGACTCGCGCTCAAACTCCCACCGTTCCCTCTTCAATGGCACGGCTACGGGCCGCCATAGTGATTTATCTCTCGGCTTCGTAGGAGTCTCGGTTCTCGCGCGGGACGCGCGTTGAATCCGTCTTGATTTATAACGAGGCCGCGGCTCGCATCGATGCTTCATAATGCCTTGTAATTACCGATGGTTCCCCTTAAAAATTACGCTGTCCGAGATAAGGTGCCGGTCGCTCGGGCGACGAAACTTTTCGTCCCTAGGCACATCCCCTGATTAACGATTCCAACGACGTGCGTGGGACCATCGCGATCCACCGCTTTTCCTCCTCCTCCTCCTCCTCCTCCTTTTCGAGTGCCCGATTTATCGCCGATTTATCACCGATTTATCGCCGATTCCACGCGACCGTGCTCAGTCATCCGTCCACGTGTTCTCCACCCGCGTTCGAGGATTCTAAACAGCCGAATTTGAATTTTCCTGGATATTCCGCGGATATAAAATATCCTCTCCGGGAAATGTTTCCGCGCAGCAGGAAACTGTCTCGGAATATCCTGGAATAAAATTCCACGACTCCATGTGCCCGGATCGATTTTCCGCCTCCCTCTCGCGGCCCCCCTTCTCGCCTTCGTTTTCGTCCAGCTGTAAATTCTTTCGCGCAACGCGACCCGTGTAACGCGCCAACGTATTACACCGCGCGGCAACCTATTTACGCGACGAACGCGTCTGCTTCCTATTCACGGCGGTCCGGTAAATACACGGCCGAGGAGAGAGGGTGAGAGACACTTTCTATCGTGGTTATCGTACATTTGCATTAGGCGGCCGTTGGCGAAACGCCGCCCGGGTATTTCATAGACGGCGTTAAATCAGCAATTTCGAGACGTCGCGGATGGAAATGAAGTCGTGCTCGTTAAAGCCGAAACTGCGTCCACTCGCTTGAAACACGAGGGATCGCGTAAGAATCGGCGGGGCGCGTGGGGGGTACGGTACGGAGGAATAGCAGAGAAGTGGCACAATTCGGGTATAAAAATTCTACGGTACGTAATATCGCGGGGGGAATTTTAAAATTTTAGATTACGTCAGGCCGTAAAACAAAATTCGAGCGGTAGGTAGGACGCGTAGTTGAATTAAGACCACGACCATCGGCAAGGAAATCTCTACTCGATCCGTGGTGGCCCGGTTCCCGGTGCATGTTTTATTTATCGAATTCATCGGTGGCCGATGCAACGCGCCGCGAAACGGCGGCAATGTGCCGCGCCACGTCACGACGAAGACTGAGAAAGCTGGTACGTACGCGGCGTGATTTATGGGTGCAACACCTGACGGCATTTTGTTCGCTTTTGCATCAGCGTTGTTACGTTGGCAGCCAGTTCCGCCCTTTTTTGCCCCCCTCGCGCCCCATTAGTAATGCCTCGGTCATTACGAGCCCCCAGTCGATTTCCCGTGGCTAATAAATCCCGATGAAATTTCCATCCTCGCCCCTCTTTCTTTCCTCTCCTCCCCTTCACTCTCTCCTCTCTTCCTCTCCTCTCTTCCTACGGAAGCTTCGCCGTCTGGCTCTCCGCTGTCGAGCCACCGACCAACCCCTCGATCCAACCACCCGACCCAATGGAACCGACATAATACCGTGACAGATAGAAGTTTAAGAAGGTAACACACGTGGCTGGAGCTGTCGCGCGATTCGCGCGAGCTCTCCTCGATATATATAGGTGTTCTCGAAACGTGCCGGAGAAAACCGAGAAGGCGAATCGATCTCTGCTGGATCTTAGAATCGGTCCGGACCGGAAGAACCGCGGTTAATTCAATCGCGTAATTACAATTTCTACAAACGTCACTTTTAATCCCGTCGTTGAGCCAACACCGTTATCGAACGACAAATAAAGAATCTGGCCTGGGCTAGAAAGTCACCGTCAAATATTTAATCCAACCGACGGGTATCTCCCACCGGTCCACGATCAATATTATCCTGAGACACGATTGCCGTGAGAATTTCTCGCGTTATTTCAATTTCTCGCCTCGCAGCCGGCGAGAAGAAGAAATCTTCCTTCCAGACCGGTAGGAAATTTGCAAATATACCATCTTCCATCGCGGACGGATCGGCTCCGCGACCACGGACGGACTCGTTTTTCTCCGTTGTCAGGAGGATAATTCGAGTAGTCGCCGAAGAGTATGATCGTTAAACGAGAGATCCTACTAAACCATTAAAACCACCGTTTTTAAACTCTCGATGACAAATTTGTTTCCTATATAATCGGTTTCTCTTCCACCGTGGTTATCCGGCCAATGCGAGCGGCGTTAGGCTCGGTGTCAAAGGGAACGTAATCGATTTATCGCAAACTAGCGCCCGGCGTGATCCCGACAAACCTCGGTGTTACCGAGAAATTGCCCGATGATCCACGGTGACCGATGGATTTTGAAGAGTCTGGAGATTTCCGGCCGCGATAAGCGGAAGCCCCCATTCGGATTTCACCAGCTCTATCTTTCCGGCGAATCAATGGCAACGACAAAACCGGACAAAGAGGAATCCACGGCGTTCAGCTGCGACAATCCTATAATAGAACCGTGCTCGATCCCCCGGTATCGCGCCGTTAAAATAATTCACGACCCGACCGACTAATCCCTATTTCGCGTGGTCACACGCGGAACGCGCGCTCCGTCCAGCGGAATAAACGGCCCGAATCGACGCGTTTCAATTTAACATCGGATTAAGCCGGCCAGTTGTTTTTCGTACGTTCCTTGCGGCCTCGGGTCCGTCGCGGCGCCGAGCCGTCGCGATGATTTTCCGCGACGGACTCGCCGTCACGCACGGAGAATTCGGAAAGTGTCGAAAGCGAGGATCGTCGATCGCTGCGTGACCGCGCGTCGATGTCGATAACGCGTGACAAAGCCCGGAAGCTGGGATGAATTATTATAAAAGCGTATCGACGCGTCGGAAAGGCGGTCACGTGCATCCTTCCGAGCAGCGGACCGACATGGCGGACGCTCAATGGGCCCGGAAATTGATTTTATTCGTCTCGGTTGGCGGACGCGACGCGCGAGACAGCGTCAAACAGTTCCGCCGGTTCGCTCGAAATATCAATTTTCATAATAAATGTGTCCATAAATTTGCTCGAATAAATATGGGAATAAACGCGCGCGCGGGAGAGAACGACGCTTAAAGCCTTTAGCAACGCAGAGGAACCGCGATATGATTTATCGCGCGGCTAAGTAAATCCAAGACCCTTTCGCGGCGCTAAACCCTCCGGTCAACCTTTCCTTTCGTTGACGGACCAATTTGTCAACCGTTTCTTCCGTTTTCCGCGACGGTGTAAGCCCGTTTCGAACTTTCTTATTCTCCTCTTGCTGTTCCAGTCGAACAACTCGAGAAGACGAGGCACCGTGATCTCGCGACGCTTTCAATTACAGGACAAACGACTCTTTTGTGTTTTCGCGTATATTCGAATGGAAGGAAGCGACGCGTAGGATGCAACCACGCGCCTCTATCATCCGGACACCTCACGATCGCGATAAATCAACGCGCAACCTAATTAACCGACGGCCCGGCCCATAATGGGAGCTTCATTACCAGCGAGCACGCTAATTACGTGAATCCACGACTGACACCGGCTGAACGTAAGTTTACGTGGCCGTTTCACGGACCGCGATTCCGCGTTACTGTCTTTGATTGCTGATCGTTCCGCTGAATCCTCCAATTAGCCCGTCCGTTTAGACTGACGTTCGCCCCCGGCCACCGGCCTCTCCCGAGTCGCGGCTAATTTCCTTTAATAATTCGTTCGAACTTTGACCTACCGATGGCCCCGGATCCGCGACATTGCCGCGAAATAATGGCATTTTCGATAGAGCAATCGATAATTCGCTCGGCGCGGCCGCGTCGCCTAAAGAGAGCCGTGTGCCAGCGGCAACCGCGCCGCGGCTACCTGTTCCTCCGCGTTCCTCGGCCGGAAATCGCGTGAAATCGATCACCGCCGCGGAATTAGCGAACAACGTAAAGCTTCACGGTGTGCCGATCAATTTCGCGGCGTAAACCGATAAACTCGAAATGTTTCCAGCGCGACGTCGCGCGGGGAATATTCAATGGGGCCCGCGGCGTAAAATTGCCGGTGCTTTATCAAACTTTTTCTCTTTTCCCCTCTCTCTCTCCCTCTCTTTTTCCCCCTTTCTATTTTTTCCTCCGACCCAGTCGCGCCGCTTCTCCGTTTATAGGTTATGTCCGCCGTTCTTTTATCGCGAGTGCCGATGCACCGGCGTAATTCTGCCCGCGTGACTTGCCGGCGCGATAGGACGAGGACGACGATGACGGTGGCGACAAATGGACGAAGCCGAGCGCGAAGAAAGCTCGCCGGACGAAAGAAAGACGAAAGCGTAAAGTCGCACGGTCGCGTGGCAAAAAAACGGCGTCGGAACAGTGGAGTGGTTGGATTTGCCGATGGGTTGTCGCGCGATAAACAATCGGGGCGAGATTGGAAAATAGTAGACGGATAGAAAGCGATTCGCGGAACGTGTTCGAACGATTAATATGATAAAACGCGAGCCCGGCCCGATACGCGGACGTTAATTGTCCGGTCGTTCGGCCGGGCCGGCGTTGTGATTACGTTGATTATAAAACACGGTGTAATTCCGTCCCCGTAATTACGCGGCCTTTATATTCTGATCTGGGAAACAACCGAACGTCACCGCGGAATTTACTCGTAATTGCGTATTCCGGCCCGGTAATCGCCCGTTTCCATTTTCTTTCCAATCCAACGAGGAACCCGCGGACACACCTACGTAACACGTTCCAACGGTATTAATCCCTTAAATGTTCCCCGACTTTCCGCAGGCCATCCGGTGCGCCTCGTTGTTAGTTAAGTAATTCCGCCGCGGACAGAGCGGGCCGATTTTTCCGGCAGATACCGGCGCCGTCCCTCGGATATTTAATTAAACGCTCGGGATGTTGTCGCGTGAAAAGGCCGAGGAGGAAAGGGAAGAGGAACGGCGGACTTCCGGCGAGGAATTCGAATGCACGGGAAAGATGAGCGAGCCGTGATACCCGATGATTCGATAGTTAAGAAACTCGCGGAAAGTTGCAGCTCCTCGAGAACTCTCGGCCGGCCGCTCTGCAGGGCTAAACACCGGCTCCGGCCCTTCTGTTTTCGACCAGGCCGAGAAGAAAAGTTTACCTGTCCGTGCTGAAAGGGGTGGAAACTTATCTCTCTGATCTACGCACCCGGCAGGCTATCTTAGACAGCGTCCGAGCAAACTTGGCGCGAGGATAACGAGATTTCGAATCGGGACTGGCAATCTCTTCTATTTACCCCGGCGATCTCTTTACCTCTTGGTCGAGGAAGAAACGCGCGGTGTATTATTTCGGACACGGGAAGAACCTGGAGGGCTAGGTCGAGATCGCAGCTATTTATTATACGTCTCTCGTGTCCTCGCACTTTGTATTCCTCGCTCGCTTTGATCGAGAATACTCGTTACTCGAATAGCGTGGATAGGACAATGATCGGGGCACGATACCTGAGTTCGAACTATGTCGAGGAAAATTTTGTTTATCCTCGTACGCTGTATCCTTGTCTAACACTTCTGAAAGTCGGCCTTGAGCATCGACGTTCAACAGCCGCTTTTTTCTCTGTCAATTTTCATTAAACCGGAGTATAGACCGTTCCGAGAGTAAACAAGACCTTAATCCTGTGTTCGAACTATTTCGAGGAACATTTTAATTATCCTCGTACGCTCTGTCTCTGTCTAGGACTTCTGAAAGTCAGCCTCGGGCATCGACGTTCAACAGCCAGTCTTTTTTCTGCCAGTTCTCGTTACGCGGAGTACAGACGGTTCCGATAGCAGACTAGAACTTAATCCTGTAACGCGATGTGGATTCTTTGAATTTATTCGCATCGGAAAGGGTAATAATTTATGGTAATGGGGCTGTTTATGCTCGGGACATCGCGCAGCCTGTTTGAGAAATTCAGGAGCGAGGATACACGTGCCACGGAAGTTGTTAATGGCCCGGCAGAAAGGAGCCATTTTAACGATACCACACCAGACACGGAACTTTCCACACTCACTGTGGGTATTCGTTCTACGCGTCAGACAAGATTACCCCGAATGTTACCGCGTTCAACTAGCTCTCTGATACGCTAACTCGCGCCGCGATGATGATGTAAGAGCGGCTCTTAAACTGGCGCGAGCTCGAAATACAGGATGTAATGGCTCGGAGGTGTCGAGTTGCATAATTTGTCGCGTTCAGACACGGCGAACGAACGCATCGCACTTACGCCCACCGGTCTCTGATCGCGAAACAACGCTCTCAAACGTTCGGGAATCGGGTTCCCGTGGCCCGGTAGAAATTTATTTCCCGGTTGCATCGATATCGCGGGGGGTTACGTCGACGATGGGTCCTGATCAGCGGTGTCAAATTCGCGTGGAAACAATTTTAAAAACCGTACGAGAGCCAGGGAATCTATCGGCGAAAAAATTGTTGGCCGACACAGGAGAGCCAGGGAAATTTTTTTCCCCCTTTTTTTTTTTATTTTTCAACATTCTATTTCGTTATTCCGACAAAATCAATTACAAGTTTCGCTGGGCAGCGCGTGTCACACCGTCGAATGTTTAGTTCCGGGCTCGTTGTTTTCGCAAATTCAAAGCAGATTTAATTATACGCGTACATTTCCATTGCCCCGTTTTAATTCGGCAACGTTAATCGCGTTTAGCCGCACGCGAGCAGCGAATTAGGATTAAACGTGATGAATCCGCATCGGCAGGTTTTTTTAGCATCTCGACGTGTCTCGGGCGAATTCGTAATTTAAAGCAGATTTCGAGCGAAAGACCCGAGGAAACTTGACAGCGTAGAAAGAAATCTCGATGGAGACGTTTGTTTAAAACGCGAGGAAAGACGAAAGGAAAGTCGGCAGGCGGAAAAAATCTTTCCGCAGATTCCCGTAAGACTAAGAATACGTTTGTCAGGCTCGACTTAATTTCAATTTCGAGTCGCGGCAGCTTTCCGCGGGATTACGCGAAAAGCTCTCTCTTCACGGTGTAACCCAAATATTTATTGCCGTGTAAAAGTTCTCAAAGGTGGCGTTCCTCTAAACAGGCAGGCTCGGCCTTTCAGGCAGCCGGAAGCCGAGCGTGCGTTTCCTCGCGTTCGAGCGTAATCCATTTGGGTTAAATTCTACGCGTAAAAACGCGAAACCGTGGCAAGGTAACCGGCATTCTTCGCGGTTTAATTACATTCTTCTCCTGCGGCAAACTTGATCTCCATAAACATTCTTAGCCCGCGAAGGGCGGTGTGCAAAAACCTTGCTACCGGTAGCCTGGAAATTCCTTCGTGGCCACACTCGACCCTAATAATACGATAACAATAACTAAGGAGCACGCTGGGAAAATGGTACAAGTGCATTCTTCTCGAAAACCGAGTTAAGTAAAAGCTAAATACGCTTACTCGGACGATTGTGTGGTGGTGTACGAAGTATGCCTGGCGCCAGTGAACGATGCGCGAAGCCAAGAGTTTGACACCAAGCGTGCCAACGCGTGTTCGTTTCTTAGCTTTCGGTTAGGCGAGCTGAAAAATCCGCGTGTCAAGATTTTTCGAGGCGGATGCGACGTATGAGAATCGGTCTTAATCGATGTTGCAAACGGAAAAAGGCTGGGAAAGGGAAAGCGAGTGGAAATTAGTGGACAAGACGAATATCAGTGTTCTTTGATACTTAAGAAAGCTACGTCTCGTCCTCGAATCTATTATCCTAAGAAATTATCGCTATAGACGCGTCGCTGTTTCGTTTTCTCGTACGAAAAATTCGGTCACTCATAGACGGTGCTACGGGACCTATGTCGAGGGATGGAAAACGGAAGGGAAAAAGGAGGAAAAATGGCTCGAGGAACGGTCGCGGAGGTGTCCGGTTTATGACGACGATAAAACCTAATCAATAGAGGGTAGTCCCCGAGTTGACGACACAGACGCGGAACAAATTAACTTCTCCGATCATAATTTACACGGGCTTGAACGGGGCTCGATTAATGCGCCGCATTAAATCAATTGCGCTAATGCGGGCCGCTGCATAAATACGTAAAGCTCGTTAAAAACAAAAATTAATGCCCTCCGGTAGTCTCGCGGCGGCACGGCGCGGACTGGGAAATTTCCGCGTTTCACGGGCCCGCGATCGTTAAGTACGGCCAGCTAACGAAATTATCGCCGCCACCCGGCCGCCGTCGAAATCGAAATTAACATCAAAGAGAGGGTGCACGCGCTGTTCGCCCCTCTGTGTATCGATCGGAGCCCGTCTCCTGGCTTCATCAGGGCAAAAATCGACCAACGATATACACCGGAGGCGCCGCGACGCGTCGTTGCCGCGGGCCCTTCCGCACTCTCGATTAGGTGCGAATCGGCCGTGCCCAGGCGGAACCTCTGGCGAATACGTTTCGCGGAAACGCGTACAAAGGGGGAAAAAGAGCGTGGACCGGATTTTCCGGTGGAATTTCGAACACTCGAGTGTGGTTTAAGCGAATGGTTTACCCCGTCGATTCGAGGAGGAAGAGGGTGTTTTTTTAAAGAGACCGGCCCGGACATCGGGTATAAATCCGGGCGAATCGGGTTCACGCCCGCGAAAGGGCGTAAATTTTGGGAAAGGGATATCCAATTACCAGAACGATGCGTTTCATTGGGCGAAAAAACCGCGGCAACAAAATAACCGTCGGTGAAAGTAACGAGAAACGTGGATTTAACTGGTCCCGTCCCGATCGGTCGATTGAACCGTTCCTATTTTCGATGCATGGAACAGCTTGGAACGATCCGCCGGCCGTTCCCGTAAATTGTCATCCGCGATTGTTCGTTCCTCCTACGTAAATCTATTACCGGCAACGTGAAGCCTTCGCGCCAGCCAGGTGCATCGTGATGCCCATCCCATAAAGTCCCATAAAGTGGTACCGAGTTTGATCAACGTTATGGGACTGGATTTATCGCTCCCATACTTTGTTCCTTCGCGATTCCAATCTTCCTCGGCGATACGGGCGAACCGCGTTAATTCTACTCGTGATTGCAGGGGCGAGACGCGAGTTAACGCAGCGTAAAATTTGAAATTCGCATCGAACGTCCTCGTGGAAAAGATCTACGCAGGTGGTCCCGCGATCTCTTCGTTTCGGGGATCAAGGACGGGGTTCGAACCTCGGAATATTCGGCGTATCGTTTTCTCAAAGAACGGTGAATCGTGGACAAAACTCACCGGAAGACAGTTTAGACCTCTGCAACAGCCAAGTCTGCAGCGCCAGCCGTTCCCTGTGCCTGCAGAAGAACTCCGGCCTGATCCCGTGTCTCTTGAGGAACTCGTCGCACTTTCTAAACGCGGCCAAAGCCTTAGCGGCTTCCACCTCGTCGATGTCCGCGAGGACGTTCGGGCAGGAACTTCGTCTGGAGGAGGAGGAACGCTCCTCGTAAGTCTCGTCGGGCAAGAGCATCCCCATTCCCGCGGGATAGGATCTCCGGGACCACCACCACCACTGCGCCGCGATCCCCTCGTCTTCCTTTCGACAGCTGTCCTCGGTGTTCACGCCGGTCTGGCAACTTCCAGCTCGCGGCACTCGTCCAAAGCACATATTAATCCCGGCCCTTTGCCTCAGAAAACCGTTTCTAATCGGCTAGGAAACGAGTCTCGGGCTGCATCTCGCAAAACTCTCCCTCTCTCTCTCTCTCTCTCCCTGATCGTTGCTTTCCTCGCGGTGTTCGGCTCGCGCGCAAACAGTTAATTTTCCGCGGCGCGAACGACGGGCTGCTTCGAACCCTAGAGCAGAGAGGGGCGACGCGGTCTTAATGAGATTTCATCCCGATTAATAGGATTTCGTCGCGAAGGCGGTCGGTCGCTGGAAACGCAAGCTCTTTCACGCGAACCACCGTCGTCGCGGTGCCAGGCATCTCGGTTGACGGACTGGATTTTTTTTTTTCTCTCTCCAAAGGCAGGGGTGGCTCGAATGGCGCCTTCGTTCCCGATTCCTCCCCGGTCGCTAATTGAATCGAACCCCGACGGATCAGTTTATTGGCTAGGAAAGCATCCGCACCTCCCAGCTGGATGATAGTCAAGCCTCAAAGATTTCCTCCAGGAGCGGTTCGACAGCCGGGTACGTGGCTCGAATTCGAAGACGTCCGACCGTAATCTCCGTGAAATCGATCGTCCGGTCGGTAGATCGGTATCGATCCGGATCACGTCGCAAGCGCTGCCACGGCTTTCACCCGATTCGACCGTTCACGCCTCGACTTTGCCCGACGTTCGATGCTTTCGCTGTTGATCGTGTCCAGAAGCGACTTTCCAACGGTGCTTCTACGGTACAGGGATATCGCTTACGCTTGGCACACTTCCGCGCCATCGTTCTTCCAGGCGAGACGACAGGGTTCCCCGGGTGTCCTGGAAAATGGAGGATGTTGCGTGTGAACCAGAGGATTACCACAGGATCCGATGTTCTTTTATATACACATCTATCGTCCCGTCGACCCCTTCGAGTCCAAAGGAATCGACGTTCGCGCTAATTCCGACATTTACGCTCCGATTTTCGCGTTCCCGACTCGTTACGCGACCCTCGCACCCTCCTCGAAAATCTTTCCTCTCTCTCTTTTCTCTTTTTTGTTTGTTTGTTTTTTTTTTTATCGGAACAGCGATAAAAAGAGTCGTTTCGGTTAATAATGGGACGCCTTTGAATTTCCCGCGCAGAAATTGATACATTTGCCCGTTTATGAGACGCGAATAAAACAACGGCGTGCCAAGAGTTATAGCGGATATTCATGGGATTATGGGAGACAGCGGTACGATTTAATAGCGCGACCATTTCCATTTTAGAGGGTTGGCCAACGATAAACATATTAACGGTCCCGTTACCACCGTTACAGCAACAATACACGCGGCCATTCAGAGCCGGCGCGCGGACGTGTTTCGCGAAATTTGCTTAATTTTTTCACGTCCGCGCGATATCCTTTCACGTGCAATCCCGCGATAACTAATAAACCTTGGCGAATTTGAAAATACGCGCTTCATATCGACACGTTTTGTCGCCGCGGGCTCGTTCGCTAACTCGATTAATTCTACCGACAACCGCGAGCTTGTGAGACGGGGGGAAGATCAAGTTCGCCAAACTTGTTCCGTGCTTCCCGTGAAAGCTTAGCCTGCGCCGCGATACCCAGACAGAATATAAGGTAAAGCTAGACCATTAATTAACGAAAACACGCGGTCGATTTGGCTGGAAAAGTACGGCGACAAGCGGATCGGTAGCGTTGACGATCATGCGACACGCAAACACGCTGACCCCCTGGTTAGTCTTACTTAATCGACGATAAACATCATTGTGCGTCGGAATCTTCCCCGGTGTATTAAGATTCGTGCACAACGTCGACGATATCTCGTCGAATATCCCGATACTTGCAACGCGACGCGACGCAAAGATGATACGGCCGAGACTTTCGAATTCGAATTCGCAAACACGCCGACCCCCTGGTCAGTCTTACTTAATCGACGATAAACATCATTGTGCGTCGAAATCTTCACCGGTGTGTTAAGAACCGTGCACAACGTCAACGATATCTCGACGAATATTCTTCCAACGAGACGCGACGCGAAGGTGATACGATCGAGACTTTCGAATCCGCGTCGCGACGGGGGTTGAAAATGGCTACGACGCTGCAGCGGAGTTTGTTGCGGAAACGAAAGATCAACAGCGCGGATCCACAGAAATCTATATCGTCGGCTTCGAGGTAGTCTTTCGTCACCGCTTGCTCTCTCGTTGACCATTCGGTCGGCTGTAACAGACGCCGGAGTATGTCTGTTATTCCGAAGGATAAACACGCGATTTCCTAAATCCATAGGGCCCTACGCGATACTCCGTTATCCGATTCCGATAGAATTATTCTAGCACCTTTGATGTATTTTTCGCGAACATTGAAACCCGACAAGTGGCGTTATTCATCTGCCACCTCGCACGCCTCATCCATCATATTTTTCAACGAACACGGATACCACATCGGGTTAGACGTTCTAAATGCCACTCTCGATTGCTCGGTCGTCCTGCTGAGGTACCGTTACCCGCACGTTAATCCAGTCTGCTTCGTTATCGCGCGGAAACATTCATCAGAAAGTCCCATAGGAGTCGTGACACGTTCGATCGTCGTGTGGACGTGGCTTTAAGCCGCGATGCATAAACATCGCGATGAAGAAGAGGGAAGAAACGGTGACTCGACACGTGCCACCCACGGTGAATTACAGTATTCGTGGATCCACTCGGCGATCAGGGGACCACCGGTAGTTCAATACGCGAATAAAGATCGAGATCGGAATCTCCGACACCAGGAAACCGTCCGTTCCATCCAATCGATGCCTTCCTTTCCCTATCTCCCACGAAATCTAGGCGGCCAATCGACCGAATCGTCGTAGATCCTCCTCGAAGGCTGGATCACCAAGAGGATCGATCTGGACGCCTCCGAACCATTTTCCCTTTCGCGAATCGCTTAACTACGCCTGAACCCCGGCTTCAAAGCCATTTCTCGCAGACCGACGTTCTTTTTCTGTTACTGAGAAATATTTGTTAAAGGGAATCCACGATCTCGATAAGACAAATTTTCCTCTATTTTCCACGAGTGAAACGCGGGTCGAGTTCGTCGGGATCTCGTTCGGTGTTAAACCGAGGGTAGACCCAGTCGTCCTGGGTGTACCTGTGAGCACACGACCGTAGAACGAACCTTTTACCGCGAATGTGTGTTACGTGTACTCTGTAAGACCTCATGGGATAGTTCTTTAATTAGTTTTTGCCCCGTGAGGCAGGAGTACCCGGCTATGAGACCGTGCCGGTGACCCTTAATTGTCCCCGGAAGTGTCACTGCTTCGGCAGCTACTCTCGTTTTCGTTCTAAGTCGTGAAAAGGTAGACAGTGACTCGATTTGACTTGGAATCGATCAACCGAGCTTCATAGAGTATAAAAAACGTGATCGTCGCCCTGACACACTAGATCTACGCTATGAATCGCGTGAAAGACACGTTTAGACCTTGCAAAGTCTGTCTCTCTTTACCCGAGAGTGTATAAACTCTCCGTATTATCGTGAATGACAGCTTGACTGCCGAGACACGTGTAATAGAATGATTGAACACACTATTAAAAATTTCAGCAGCCGTCGCGTCGAACGCGAATTCAAATTGACCCAAATACACGTTCAGCTTTCGTCTTTGCAGTCTGGCTATCGACACGATGCGGGGAACAGAAGTTGAAAACTATTATAACCTCGACTTCAGCTTTCGAAGTAGTTTCGAACAATAGTTATTTTCAATAACGACTATAAACCGGAACCGATACAGTCAAGAACGTTTCTCGCGGTAACAGCCGTAACGTCGTTTCGGTTCTCCGCGGCTGTTAGTTATTCCTGGAACCGTTTCAGCCCCTAATCTAAACTGACTGTACATCGTAAAACGGCGTATAATTCACTGGTGGAGTGACTGGATAATAAGCGTGAGAAATATCGTTTCGATTCAACCGGCAAGGAAACGCGATGATTCGAGGATATTCGGCGGTTCCCCGAGATCCGTCCGAAGAGAAAAGGGAAAATTAAATCGGAGAAAAAATAGCTCGATCCATCTTCGCCCTTTATTAACGTTAAACGCAGAAATGATACCCGACTGTTAATGATCGGGGCACACGACTAATCGTCCATCATAATCGTTATACTCTGTCTGCTCTGCTCTGCTCGTGCCTCTCAGTTTCTGACCTCGCCTTTCCTCCTCGACGTCGAAAAGCAGGGCCCGCGGCGACAGCGCGGGAACCTCACGACCGTCTGATAAATTTACGTCCAATGAGTTTAAAGCGCATTAGTGCGCGATAAATTTCGTCCTTTGCCTTGCAAGTCCCGCGGGCGACGAGAGGCAAGATCGTCTACAAGCTATACTTCCCCGGTGATCCATATTTTCCCTGCCTCGCGATTATTGCGAGACGAAAGGTTTCTCTGATAATAGTACCCGGCGAAATTCCGAAACTCTCCACGCGTCGACACGCCGTAATTTAGCCTCGCTATTTCGCCCGTTCCACGTCATCCTCGGAAACTAAATCACGCGAAAGACTACCACGGCAGGCATCGAAAAAATTTCGAGAAACCGTTTCTTAGGCTCATTAAAAGTACGCGATTTCGCGAAATTAATCTTCGGCCGGTGTCGTCGAGTCGACGTTAGGTCTCGTCTCCTTTCCATCATCGAAGATGGAGGACTCAGAGGGTAAAGACAAAGTCGGCAATTACCCATACGCGTTTCTAACTTGGAAATTGCGAATGCGGAGTCGGAACGAGGCGAGTCTCGGGGCCTGGATCCTCGTAAATCGATACCGTCGCGGCAGTAAAGATCAACGAAAGCGCTGGCCACGCGAAAGTTAGCTTAACCGCTCGCCCCCTCCGAGGAGATTTACCTTAGAACGTAAAGCGCTCGCGATAATTTTATTTCGTCGGGCGTGTAAGCCGTTCGGCGTATGCCTCGTGTGCGTGTAAGCCGCGCGTGTATCGCGCGCCGGCCCGGGCATATAATATGCAACGCGGACACGTGCATCCTGCTCTGCACCCTCGCGTCTGCGAGTCGTGCGAGATAGCAGCGAAGGAAACCAAGCGTCAGAGGAGCCGAGCGGACGAGGAACGCGCGCGTGGAACAACGCCGAGGGCCGAGAGCCACGGAAATTAGAGGGGCGAGGGATATTTTCGGCACGGGGTAGATCGCATCGACGAGGAACGAAAGGACGGAGATGCGCGGAGGAGCGTACGAGTACGACGTGGAAAAGGCGACGCGCGAATGTCGATGGACGCGGCGTAAAAACCGGAAGGCGAGAAAGAGGGGGAGGAAAGTGGACGTGGTGGTCGGTTGGGAAAGTGGCAGGGAAAAGGAGCGATACGACCGGGCATAAATAACTACCCGACGGAGAAAACAGCGGGAGAAATGGGACGTGGTCGGGAGAAGTAGAAGGGATTAAGATAGCGAGACAAAGGGAAGCGAGTAAAAGAGAGATTCTCTCGGGTAAAGGACGGCTGGAAAGAAAACGCAGCGGGCAAAAAGGCATCGCGGGGAGGGTGAGAAGCGCGGCAGGGGTAGAGAGTTAGCAGCGTGTATTTAAGAACGTTCGCGTTACACGCTCGGCTTTTAGCCGAGAGAGAGAGCATTGGGATCGCGCGAGCCAGCGAGCGCGTTTAAGGAACGCGAACGCATACGTTCTGCGTACGAGCGAGGGCGAGCCTGTGATTAGGGCCCCAGTTGGGCCCTCGGGGCCTTATAACCGCCCACTACACCGTGGCAGAGAGGCCGGGGGAGAGCGAGAGAGGGAACGGCTTTCAGACTTCTTCGCGGGACCGCGTGGGAACGTATCGGCTCGTCTAT
>NW_027471661.1:0-22201 GCF_051020765.1 Lasioglossum baleicum
AAAATGAATACGGTACAAAATCAATGTTAATCAAATTAACGAGGACCATCCAATAGTGCCGCTTCGATCTGCCGTAAGCAACAACAAGACCTAGCCAACGGTGTGGCAGAGACAGCGTAGGTACGTATACAGACAGTCATACAAAATAACAATTAGTTCAACATAATAATGTCATTCGCGTACACTGAAATAATTCCAAAGACTCTTTTCCTAAGACGTACAATTTTCTAAGATAAATATTGCAAATTTTGGAGCAAATCGATGATATCATAAGTGTAAATGGCGATATGTGTAAATAAACAGAGAAGTGCCATAGAATGCATACGGTTCAATAAAAATGGTAAAGGAAATAACAAAGACCATACAGCAGTGCCGCTTCGATATGCCATATGCAACTACAACACATCGACAGTCGGGTCGTCCCGGAAAGCGTATGTTCGTATAAAGAAAATCGTATAAAAAAGCATTAAATTTAACAAAAAGATATTTTAAACGTACACTCAACTAATTCCAAACCCACTTTATCTAACAGATACAATTCTTCAACCGAAAATTCGTGGTTTTGACTAAAATGTGAAATATCATAACAGTATATTACAGTAGGCATAAATTAATGCATGACTCGGAAAAAATGCGTACGGTACAATATCAAGGTTAATGAAATAAGGAAGACCATCAAGTAGCTTTGTCGTGATATGCCGAACGCAAACGCAAGACGGCTCCAGTTGTGTTGCTGTCCGGCAGCGTCGATACGTATACACAAACTCGTATAAGATAGCCGCAACATTAACAAAATAACGGCATAAACGTACATTCAACTAATTCCAATCGCACTTTTACAAAGGAATACCATTCTTTAAACTGAAAATTGAAAATCTTGGGAAAAAATTGAGAACACCATTACAGTAAATTAAAGTATGCATACGTAATTGGATGACTGTGAAAAAATGCATACGGTTGTACATGGAGCTTAAAGAATATGACGAAGACCGTGGAGTAGCGTCGGACCGATATACCGAATCCAACTACAATACCACTCCAGCGGTGTTGGC
This sequence comes from Lasioglossum baleicum, assembly GCF_051020765.1. Taxonomy (NCBI): domain Eukaryota; kingdom Metazoa; phylum Arthropoda; class Insecta; order Hymenoptera; family Halictidae; genus Lasioglossum; species Lasioglossum baleicum. The sequence goes on from NW_027471661.1 coordinate 1,053, forward strand.
TGCCGAAGCATCGGTACGCGAACAGACAATCATATAAGATTACAATATGTTTAACAAAATATTGTCAGAAACGTACACTCAACTAATTCCAAACCCACTTTTATTAAGAAATACAATTTTTTAAACTAAAGATTGAGAACTTTCAAAGTAATGGAAAATACCAAAATAGTAAGGTACAGTATGTAGACATACATAAATGACTGTGTAAAAATGCAAACGATACAATACCAAGGTTGAAGAAATTAACAAAAACCATAGTGCAGTGTCGCTTCGATCTAGCGAACGCATCTGCAAGACCACTCAGTCGCTTCGTTCCGAAGGCGTACATACGTATACAGACAACGATATATAATAACAATTAGTTTAACAAAATAATATTATGAGCGTACACTCAACTAATTCCAATGGCACATTTGCAAAGAGATAAGATCTTTTAAATCCAAGATTGAAAATTTTGAACAAAATCGGAAATATCATAACAGTATATTACAGTATGTATATATAAATGGAAAAATGGGAAAAATGCATATGGCACAATATCCAGGTTTTATAAATTAACAAAGACCATACAGTAGCATCGCTCCGATCGGCCAAACGCAACTACGAGGACACTCCAGTCGTGTCGAACTGGAAGCGTAGGTACGTATACAGAAATTCATATAAAATAACAATAAATTTAAAATAATATAATCATAAACGTAAATTCAAATAACACAAAAGACAATATTATTATGGAATACAATTCTCAAAATTGTAAATTGAGAATTTTGAAAAGAATCGAAGATATTATAACAGTAAATGACAGTATGACTAATAAATGGATGACTGGGACTAAATGCATACCGTTCAAAATTAAGTTTCACGAAATTAACTAGCACCCTCCAGTTGTGCCGCTTCGATGTGCCGTACGCAAATACTGGACATCGCCTTAGTGTCGCTCCTGTAACGTTGGTACGTATACGGACATTCATATTAAATAGCAATATGATGAACATAATAATGTCATAAATGTAAACTCAACTAATGCCAAAGGCACCTATAGTATGAAATACAATTTTTTTAGCAAAAAATTGAAAATTTAAAAAAAAATCGGAAATATCCTATCAGTATATTACAGTATGCATAAATAAATGGAAGATTGGGAGAAAATGCATACGGTACTATACCAAGGTTATAGAAACTAACGAAGACCATACTGTAGTGTCACAACCATCCACTGAACGCAACTGGAAGACGAGTCAGGTCGTGTCGCTCCCGGCAGCGTTGGTACGTATAGACACAATCATATAAAATAGTAAAGTGTTTATCAAAATATTGTCATATACTTATGCTCGACTAATTCCAAACTCACTTCTACTAAGAACTACAATTTTTGAAATTAAAGATTGGAAATTATGAATAAAATCTAAGATATGATAACAGTAAATTGCAGTATGTACAAGTATGTAGAAAACCACGATAGAATGCATACGGTACAATATTGCGCTAATGAAATTAACGAAGACCGTCCAGTAGTGCGAGTCCGTGCTGCCGTACGCAATTACGACACCTCGCTATTCGTGTTGCTCCGACTGCGTTGGTTCGGATACAGAGAATCGTATACTATAACAATAGGTTTAACCAAATATCGTCATATACGTAATCTCAACTTATTCCAAAGACTCTTTTGCCAGGAATCACATTTTTTTTTTTAATAATGAATGAAAATTTAAAACGGAATCGGGAATATCATGATAGTAAATACCAGTATTTATAAATAGGTAGAAAACTGTGAAGGAATGCATACGGTACAAAATAATGATTAAAGAATTTATCGAAGCCCATCCAGTAGTGCCGCTTCCATCTTCGGTACGTAATTATAAGACTTCGCCAGCCGTGTTGCTCCGGTAGCGAAGGTACGTACAGGAACAGTCATATAAAATAACAATAAGCTTAACAAATTATCGCTATGCACGTACACTCAACTAAGTCCAGGGACACTCTTACAAGGAAGTACAATTTTGTAGACTAAAAATTGATAATTATGTAAAAAATAGAAAATATTATAACAGCAAATTACAGTATGCATAAGTAAATGCTAAACTCTAAAAAGATGCGTGCTGTAGAATATCATGTCTGGAGAAATTAAAGAAGATCATACAGTAGGGTCGCTCAGACTAGCCGTACGCAGCTACGAGACCTCGCCAGTCGTGTCGGTCATACTGCGATGGTATGTAATCAGACCATCATATACAATAACTGTAAGTATAGCAAAGTAATGTCATAAACGTACACTCAAGAAATTTCAAAGACACTTTTACTAAGAAATACAATTTACCAAACCAAAAATTGAAAATTTCCTGAGAACATCGTGAATGTCGTAACAGTATATCGCATTATGTATAAACAAATAGAAAACTGCGGTGGAAAGCATACGGTAAAATACTATGGTCAAAAGAATTAACAAAGGCCAACCAGTTGAGCCCGCACCGTTCGGGCGTACGCAACTACAAGATCACGCCGGCCGTGTCGCACCGACTGCGTAGGTACGTATACCGAGAATCATTTAAATAACAACAAACTTAACAATATATTCTTGTAAACGTAAACTCACTCAGATCAAAAGACACTTTTCATAAGAAATAAAGTCATTTAAACTGAAAATTGGAAATATTGTTAAATATCAAAAATATCATACACTAAATTACAGTACGTATAAATAAATAGAAGGGTGGGAAATAATGCATACGGTACAAGATCAAGGTTAAAGAAAATGACGAGGACCATGCAAGAAGTGCCGCTACGATTTGGTACGCAACTGCAAGGCTTCGCAGTCGTGTTGCTACCAGAGCGAAGGAACGTATACCGACAGTCATATAGAATAACAATTAGTTTAACAAAATATCGTAATATACGTACCTAGATATAATTCCAAAGACAATTTCAATAAGATCAACCCTTTTTTAAAATAAAGATTGAAAATATCGAAGCAAATCGAAAATATCATATCAGAAAATTACAGTATGCATAAATGAATGGAATACTGGGAAGAATGCATGCAGTAGAAAATCAAGCTTAAAGAAATTACCGAAGACCGTCCAATAGTGCCAATCTGTTCTGCCGTGCACAAATACAAGACCTCGCTGGTAGTGTAGCGACAGATGCGTAGGTACTCATAGAGAGAATCATATAAAATATCAATGTATTTAAAATAATAATGTCATAAACGTACACTGCAACTTATTCCATCAAAGCTTTTACGGAGAAAATACGATTTTCTGAAACAAAAATTGAAATCTTGAACAAAACCTAAAATATGATAACAACAGTTTACAGTATGTAATGTAAATGAAATATGGCGAAACATTAAATGCGGACCAATATCAATGCTAGAGAAATTAACGAAGTCCATCCAATAATGCCGCACCGTTCCGGCGTACGCTAGTACAGGACCTCGCCAGTCGTGTCACTCGAACAGCGTGTTTAACGTATCCGGATAATCATGAAAATAACAATAAGTTTTACAAAATATCGCATATTCGTAAACTCAACTAATTGCAAAGACACTTACACTTCGAAACACAATTTCTTATAATCAATTGGAAATTTTGGAACAAAATCGAATATGGCATAACAGCAAATTACAGTATGTATAATATATGGACGACTAAGAAGAAATGCATACGGTTCAATATCCAGGTTAATGAAATTAGCAATGATCATCTAGTAGTACCGCCTCCGTTTGCCGCAGGCATCTACAAACCACTCCAGCCGTGTTGCTCGGGAAGCATAGTTGTGGATAGATGGCAATCGTATAAAATATCAACAAGATTAACAAAGGAATGTCATGTACGTTCATTCAACAACTCCAAAGCCACTTTCACTAAGGAATACAATTTTTTTAAACAAAGAACTAAAAATTGCAAAAAAAAATCAAATCATCATAACAGTAAATTACAGTATATATAAACAAATGGAAAACTGCGAAAAATTCGTACGTAACAAAATCTAGGTTTGAAGAAATTAACAACGTCCATCCAGTAGTACCGCTCCGCTTGCCGTAGGCATCTACAAGGCCTCGCACGTCGTGTCACTCTGACAGCGTAGGTACGTTTACTGACAATCATATAGAATAACAATATGTTTAACAAAATAATGTCATAAACGTGCAATCATGTAATTCCAATGACATATTTATTAGGAAATACAATTTTCTATACTAAAATTGAAAATTTCGAAAAACTAGAAAATATCATAGGAGTAAATTACAGTGTGCATAAATAAATTGAAAATAGGAAAAAATGCATAAAGTACAAAATCATGGTAAATGGAGCGAAAAAGTACCATCCAGTAGTGCGCTCCGATCGGCAGTACGCAATTACGAGACCTCGCCAGTTGTGTTCCTCCGGCAGCGTAGGTACGTCTACAGACAATCATATAAAATAACACAAAGTTGAACGAATTGTACCCAAACGAATTGTACTCACAACTAATTCCAAAAGCAGTTTCACTAAGGGAGACAGTTTTCAAAAATATAGGAACTGAAAATTTTGAAAAAAAATCGTAAATATCAGAACAGCAAATTACAGAATGTATATGTTAATAGAAGACTGGGGAAAAATGCATACGGTGCAAGATCAAGGTCAAAGACATTAACGAAGACCATCCAGTAGTATCGCTCCACTCTACCCAATGCAACTGCTGTAATGAGAATATAACTTCGAGTTCAGAGAAGCAAAGTAGCATTCATTTTAGTGACAAGTACCATAATTCCATGTATGAATTAGACGATCGAGAGGCAACCACAACGTTATGTTGTAACGTTAAATTCCACAACGTTACCACCAATATTCAGAGAGGACACAGCTGAGTCCATGGCTTCATCTATCCTGTGGTTCCTAGAGTTACACTAGGTATATCAGGAGTCAATCCGCTGTACATTATTGGCAATGGACACCTTAATTCACGGTTTCAATATTAATGTAGAAGGTGAATCCTGTTGAGAATGTTTCCAGATGGTATAATGTCAAACGTCTTATCGATAATCTCACCCTCCGAAAACCTAATCCGCTGTACCGACTGTATATCATCGTGATCACAGATAGAAATTAGAATACACTATAATAGCGGGCACATTAATTTCATGTATGAATTAGATGATGGAGTGTCTAGCTGTTCGAGATCGTCAATATCACAAGACATGTGAAGTTATTGACATAGCTGTGCTACGCTCAATGAAGGTGGTAACCTTCTCAAACGCTTTGACTCTCGATGTTGATATTTATAAACAAAAATGTGGTGTCAGTCCGCTAAAATGTCTACTAATTTGTTTCCGTGAACAATAAGCGATACACACGCTACAGCGTATTAGGTTCTCGAGTGGAAGTGTATTCGATAAAAAGAATGACTTAATACGAATGGGTAATGTTCGGCGACGGTTTGAGTCCTACTTTAATATTCATGCAGCAAAGTAATGTGTCTTTTGCCAATACTGTTCATTGGATTCAATCCCGGAATACCTGGTTCGAATCCCGGAATCGTAGGATGGGTGAAGCTATTGACGTAGCTGTGCGAATCTCACAGAAGGTGGTAACGTTCTGGAACTGTAAGCCTATCGATCTTGTTATGCATACATGAGATGAAGGTGCTCATCACTCAACGGAATAATAGGTTGTTTCCCTGAAAACGAATTTAGGCCATAGATACAGCAGGATAGGATTTCGAAGTTTAAGGTTTTGTGTAAAAAGCTTGACGCTATTCCAATAGGTAACGTTCGACAAAGATGTGAAACACCACATTAATATTCGCAACGTGAATTAACGTGTCCATTTGTTATACTGCTCTCAGCATTCACTCCGGAATACGTGGTCTAACATGCGGAATGACAGGGTAGCTGTATCTATTGTTTTAGCAGTTGGACTCTCGACGGAGGTGGTAACATTCTCGCATGCATGGTTTGACCCTCGATCGTCCTATTCATACACGAAAAGGTGTCCGTCTGCCTATATGTCTACAAATTTGTTCCGGTGAACACTAAGCAAGCCAATCGCTACAGCTGGATGGGTACTCGGAAGGTAAGAACTTCGGTAAAAAGTTTTACTCTATGCCAATTCGTACCGTTGTACAACAGTTTGACTCTGGATTTAAATATTTGTACCGTGAAATAGGGTGTATAATGCCAATATTGTACAGCCGATTTACTCTCAGAATACCTGGTTTATGTCTCGGAATCACAGGATAAGTGAAGCTATCGACGTAGCCGATCGTCTCTCGCAGAAGGTGGCAACGCTCTCGATCGGATTGAGACTCGATCTTCTAATTCATACATGAAGCGAAGGTTCCTGTACACTGAAATGAATAGTAATTTCTTTCGCTGAACACGAAGTGATGCCCTCGATGAAGCCGGTGAGGATCGCGAATGGTAATGCAATTGGTAAAACGATTGACTTTATGACAGTAGGTGACGCTCTCATACCGGTTTGAGGCTCTACTGTAATATCCAACCGCGGTTAAGATATCCGTTTCCAAAACTCTTCAGCGGACTTACTCCCAGAATACCTGGATTGACTCTCCGAATCATAGGGTAGGAGAAGCTATTGACTTAGCCGTTCGTCTCTCACTGAAGGTGGTATCGTGCCCGAAAGCATTGACCTTCGATCTTCTTATTCATAAGGAACTTAAGGTGCCCGTCACTAAAATGTGTACTAATTTGTTTCTCTGAACTCAATGTTATACTTCCGATACGGCGAATTTGGTTTTCGGAAGGTAAGTCCTTCGCTAAGAGGGATGACTATATGCAAATTGTTAACGTTCTACAACGTTTTCAAACTGTACATAAATATTCATATCGTGAATTAATTTGTATAATGCCAATAACGTTCTGCGGATTTGCACCCGGAGTACCTCGTTTGACTCTCAGAATCACAGGATAGATGGAGCCAATAACATAGCTGTTCGTCTCTCATAGTAGGTGGTATTGTTCTGGCCAGATTTTACCGTCTGTCTGCTACTTGATATACGAAAATATGACGCCAACCGCTAAAATGTATACTAATGTCTTTCTCTGAACACGACGTTATAATCTCGATATAGCGGGTTAGCTTCCTGGAAGGTAAGGCTTCCGGGAATCGGTTTGCACCTATACCAATGAGTAGCGTCCTAGAACGCGTCGACTATCTGCTTTAATATTTACACCGTGAATTAACGAGCCTCTTGCCAGTACTCTTCAGTGGATTTCCTCCTGGAGTACCTCATTTGAGTACACTAGTCACAGGATACATGGAGCTCTTGACTTAGCTGTTCGGCCCTCACGAATGGTGGTAACGTTCTCGAACGGTTTGACTCTCGACATTCTAATTCTTACATGAAATTATGGTGCCCATCAGTAAATGATATGGTAATGTGTTTCTCTGAACACGAAGTTCTTCTCTCGATACAGAGGGATTTGTTCTCAGAAGGTAAGGCCTACCGTAGAAAGTTTGACACTAAACCAATAGATTACGTTCTCGACAGGTTTGATGCTCTACATTAATATTAATACCATCAACTAACGTGTATACTGTTAACACTGAAATGCGGATTTACTCCCGGAGGACCTGGTCTGACCCTCGCAATCACAGGATATATGATGCCATTGACATAGCTGTGTGACTCTGAATATAGGTGGTAACATTCTTGAACTGTTTAAGTATCGATCTTCATGTTCATACATGAAATTAAGGCTCCAATCACTAAAATGAATTCTCATTTGCTTCGTCGAGGACGAAGTTATCCACGAAGATACAGCACGTTATCTCCTGGGAAGGATAGGTATTTCGTATGAAACATGACTTTATACAAATTGGTACTGTTCGCCGACGGTTGGACTCAATACATTAATGTTTCTATGGAGAACATAGCTGTTTGTTACCAAAACTGATCAGCGGATTTACTCCCAGAATATCTGGTTTGAGTTTCAGAATCACAGGATAGGTGTAGCAAATGCCATAGCCATTCGTCTCTCGCAGAAGGTGGTGACGTTCCCGAACGGTTTAACATTCGATTTTCTATTTCGTACATGAAGTTAAGGTGCCCGTCTCTGGAATGAAGACTAATTTCTTACCCTGAACACGAAGTTATACACTCGATACATCGGGTTAGTGTTTCGGTGGGTAATACCGTCGTTAACATGTTTGACTTTATAGGAATTGGTAACGATCTCAAACGGTTCGGCGCTTCACATTAATATTCGTACCATGAATTGTGGTGTTCATTGGCAACACAGTTCAGCTGAGATTCTCCCGCATTACCTGATATGACTCTCGGAAACACAGCATAGCTAAAGCTATTGACCTAGACGTTCGAATGTCACAGAAGGTGGTAACATTCTGGAACGGTTTGACCTTCGATCTTCTAATTCATACATGAAGGTAAGGAGCCCTACACAGAAATGAATACTTACTTCTTTCTCAGAACACGAAGTTATACTCTCCATGAAGCGTGTGAGGTATGCGGAAAGTAAGATGTTCGGTAAATGGTTTTACTTTATAGCAATTTGCAACGTTCCCAAACGGTTTGACACTCTAATTTAATATTCACATCGTGAATTAAGGTGTTTGGGGCCAAAACTGTGCCGCGGAATTACACCCGGCATACCGGGATTGACTTTTGAAATCATAGGGTATGTGTCGCTATAGACATAGCCGAATGATCATCAAGGAAGGTGGTAACGTTCTCGAACGGTTTGACACTAGATCTTCTCATTGATACATGAAATTAAGGTAACCGTCACTGAAATATATACTAATTTGAATTTCTGATCTCGAAGTTATACTCTCGATGCATTGGACTATATTCTTGGAGCGTAAGGTCATCGGAAAAAATTATGACTTTATACCAATAGGTAAAGCTCTCAAACGGTTTGACGCTCTACTTTAATATTCAAATTGAGAATTACGGTGTCAATTGCCAATACTGCTCGGCGGATTTACTCCCGGAATACCAGTTTGTCTCTCAGATTCGCAGGATAGATGAAGATATTGGCTCTTCTGTGCCACTATCGAAGAATGTGGTTGCGTTCTCGAACGGTGAGACATTCGATATTCTTATTCATAATGATATTAAGATCCCCGTCATTAAAATGTTAAACTCCTTCGATCCTCTGAACACGAAGATATACTCTCGGTACAGCGGGGTACTTTTACCAAGGCAGGGTTATCTGTAAATTGTTTGATTCTATACTAAGCAACAACAAGACCACTCCAGTCGTGCCGCTTCGAAAACGTAGGAACGGAAACAGATAATAAAAGATAACAATAAGTTTTACAGAATATTGTCATAAACGTACACTCATGTAACTCCAGAGACATTAGTACTAAAGATAACAGTTTCTGATTTTACAAATTACAAATTTTGAAAATGGAAGGAAGAAAATAACATACCAGTAAATTACAGTCGGTTGCACTAAATAGAATACGTCGAATGAATGCATTCGATACATGATTAAGCTAAAGAAATTGACGAAGACCATCCAGTATGCCGCTCCGATCTGCCGTACACAACAACAAGATGTCAGCAGTCGTGTTGCTCCAGCAGGGTAGATTCGTATATTGGGAATTACTCAAAATAAAAATACGATTCACATAAAATTGTTATAATCGCACACTGACCTGAATCCAATGACACTTTACCTGAAAAATAACATGCTTTAAATGAAAAACGTGAAATATAAAAAAAAAAGAAAATATCATAACAGTATATTACAGTATGAATATATATGTGGATGGCTGGGAAAAATGCGTGAGGTACAAAATCAAGGTTAAAGGAATTAACAATGACCGTACAGTAGCATTGCTTTGATCGGCCAAACGCAACTACGAGGACGCTCCAGTCGTGCCGCACTGAAAGCGTACGTACGTATACAGACATTCATATAAAATAACAATAAATTTATCATAATATAATGATAAACGTAAACTCAAACAACACAAAAGACAATATTATTATGGAATACAATTCCCAAATTGAAAATTGAGAATTTTGAAAGAAAATCGAAGATATTATAACAGTAAATGAGAGTGTGATTAAATAAATAGATGACTGGCACTAAATGCATACCGAACAAAATTAAATTTAACGAAATTATCTAGGACCCTGCAGTTGTGCCGGTTCGATGTGCCGTACGCAAATACAGGACATCCCCATTAGTGTCGCTCAGGTAACGTAGATACGTATACGGACATTCATATTAAATAGCAATATGATCAACATAATAATGTCATAAATGTAAACTCAACTAATGCCAAAGGCACCTGTAGTATGAAATACAATTTTTTAAGCAAAAAATAAGCATAAATAAATGGAAGACTGGGAAAAAATGCATACGGTACAATACCAAGGTTATAGAAACTAACGGAGACCATACTGTAGTGTCACAACCGTCCACCGAACGCAACTGGAAGTCAAGTCGTGTCGCTCCGACAGCGTTGGTACGTATAGAGACAATCATATAAAATAGTATAGTGTTTAACAAAATATTCTCATATACGTAAACTCAACTACTTCCAAAGACTCCTTTGCCATGAAACACATTTTTTTTTTTTAAATAATGAATGAAAATTAAAAAAAAAAGGTCGGGAATATCATAATAGTAACTAACAGTATTTTCAAATAGGTAGAAAACTGTGAAAGAATACATACGGTTCAAAATAATGATTAATGAATTTATCGAAGATCATCCAGTAGTGACGCTTCCATCTGCGATACGTAATTACAAGACTTCGCCATTCGTGTTGCTTCCAGAGCGTAGGAACGTAAACCGTCAGTCATACAGAATAACAATAAGTTTAACAAAATATCGTAATATACGTACCCACATATAATTCCAAAGACAATTTCAATATGATTAACACTTTTTTAGTATAAAGATTGAAAATTTAGAAGCAAATCGAAAATATCATATCAGAAAATTACAGTATGCATAAATACATGGACGACTGAGCAGAAATACTTACGGTACAATATCCAGGCTAATGGAATTAACAAAGATCATCCAGTAGTACCGCTCCGTTTGCCGCAGGCATCTACAAACCACTCCAGCTGTGTTGCTCCTGAAGCGTAGTTGTGGATACATACAATCATATAAAATAACAATACGTTTCACAAAGGAATGTCATGTTCGTTAATTCAAGAAATTCCAAAGCTACTTTCACTGAGGAATACAATTTTTTCAAACAATGGACTAAAAATTAGAAAAAAAATCGAAATCATCATAACAGTAAATTACAGTATATATAAACAAATGGAAAACTTCGAAAAATTCGTACGTATCGAAATCATGGTTTGAAGAAATTAACAAGGACCATTCAGTAGTGCCGCTCCGCTTGCCGTAGGCATCTACAAGGTCTCGTCTGTCGTGTCGCTCTGACAGCGTAGGTACGTTTACCGACAATCATATAGAATACCAACATGTTTAACAAAATAATGTCATAAACGTGCAATCATCTAATTCCAAATACACATTTATTAGGAAATACAATTTTCTACACTAAAAATTGAAGATTTCGAGGAACTATTAAATATCATAGGAGTAAATTACAGTGTGTATAAATAAACTGAAAATCGGGAAAAAAGAATAAAGTACAAAATCATGGTGAATGGAGCTAAAAAGTACCATCCAGTAGTGCCGCACCGATCGGCCGTACGCAATTACAAGACCTTGCCATATGTTTCCCTCCGGCAGCGTAGGTACGTATAGAGACAATTATATAAAATAACACAAAGTTGAACGAATTATCGTCATAAATGTTCTCACAACTAATTCCAAAAGCAGTTTCACTAAGGGAGACTATTTTCAAAAATAGACAATGAAAATTAAAAAAAAAATCGTAAATATCAGGACAGCAAATTACAGATTGTATATGTAAGTAGAAAACTGGGAAAAAATGCATACGGTGCAAGATCATGGTCAAAGACATTAAAGAAGACCATCCCGCAGCATAGCTCCGCTCTACCTAATGCAACTGCTGTATTGAGAATATATCTTCGAGTTCAGAGAAGCAAAGTAGCATTCATTTTAGTGACAAGTACCTTAATTCCATATGTGGATTAGAATATCGAGAGTCAACCTGTACCACAACGTTACCACCTACATACAGAGTCACACATCTGAGTCCATGGCTTCATCTATCCTGTGATTGCGAGGGTGACATCAGGTCGTCCGGGAGTCAATCCGTATTGCAGTATTGAAAGAATACACTTTCGTTCGCGGCATAAGTATTAATCTTGAGTGTCAAACTCTGGGAGAGCATTACGAATTGGTATAACGTAATTCTTTGAACAAATACCTTACCTTCTTGAAACCTAACCCGCTGAAGCGAGTATCTTGCTTAGTGCTCACGGAAACAAGTTAGTAGCGATTTAGCAGACGGACACCATATATTCATGTGTCAATTGTAAGATCGAGGGTCAATCCGTTGCGAGTACGTTAGCATGTTATTCGAGATTCGAACTGCTATATCAATAGCTACACCTGTCCGTGATGCCGAGAGCCAAACCAGGTATTCCGTGAGTAAATCCGTGGATCAGACTTGGCCAGCACACCTTAATTCACAGCCCTTTGAGAACGCCACATATTGGAATGAAGGCATTGTTCTTATCGTATACCTTACTTTTCGCGAACCTAACCCGTTGTATCGAGAGTATGACTTCGTGTTCAGAGAAGTACGTTTATACACATTTTAGTGACGGTAGCGTAATTTCATGTCTCAATTGGATGATCTAGTGTTAAGCGTTTCGTGATCGTTACCACCTACCGTTACACTCAAAAGGCTGAGTCAACAGCTTCACCCATAGTTATGATTCCAAGCACCTAGCCTGGTATTCCAGGAGTAAATCCGCTGAGCAGTATTGGCAGCAGAAACATTAATTCACGGCATGAATATTAAAGTAGAGAGTCATGGGGTTTGAGAACGCTACCAATTGGTATAAAGTCTTTCTTTTTACCGAATACCATACATTCCGGGAACCTAGCACGCTGTAGCGAGTGTCACGCTTTTCACTCACAGAAACAAATTAGTAGACACTATAGAGGACGGAGATCACATACTTGTGTATAAATATCAACATCGAGAGTCACCGCGTTCCAAACGGTTACCACCGTCTTTGAGGGTCGCACAGCTGTCAATAGCTTTACATATCCTGGGATTCCGAAGGTCAAGCCTGGCATTCCAAGAATGAATCCGCTGTTCAGTGGTGACAATAGACACCTTACTCCACGATTTGAATATTAAAATAGAGCGCCAAACCGTTAGAGATCGATACCACCCTGTATGAGAATCCGACGGATAAGTCAATAACTCCACCTATCCTGCGATTCCGAGAGACAAACCAGGTAATCCGAGAGTTAGTCCGCTGAGGAGTATTAGCAAATGACGCCTTAAATCACAGTTTGAATATTAATGTAGAGCGCACACCTTTTGTGAACGTTACCAATTGTTTTAAAGTCAAACGTTTTACACAAGGACGAACATTCCGTGAAGCTCACCCGCTTCATCGAGAGTATAACGTCATGTTCAGGGAAAGAAATTGGTATTTATATTGGTGACGGGCACCCTAATTTCATGTATGGATTGGAAGATGAAATGGTGAAACCCATCTTGACCGTTATCACCTTCTATGTTATTCGAACAGCTATGTCAATAGCGTCACATATCCAGTGCTTCCGAGTGTCATAGCAGGTATTTCTGGAGTATATTCGCTGAAAATTATTGGCTATAGGTACCATAATTCTCGGTTTGAATATTAAACCGGAAAGTCAAACCGTTGAACATCGTTAGCGATTGGAAGATTAAAGCATTTTACTGATAGCTATACCTTCGGAGAGGTAACCCCGACTTGTCGACGGTACAACATCGTGTTCACGGAAGGAAATGAGTATGCATTTCAGTGAAGGGCAACTTAAATTCACGTATGAGTTAGAAAATGGGGGGTCAAACCCCTCGAGAACGTTGACACTTTCTGAGATTCGGGCAGCTAAGTCTATTGCTTCACCTATCCTACGGTTCGGAGAGTCAAACCCGGTATTCGGAGAGATAGTCTGCTGAAGAGTTTTGGCAATAGATATCTTAATTCGCGGTTTGAATATTACAGTAAAACCTCAGACCGTTTGAGAGCGTTACCGACTGGTATGAAGTCAATTGTTTTACCGAAAGCCTTACATTCCGCGAACGTCACAGGCTTTATTCAGAGTATAAGTTCGGGTTCACATAAAAAAATTTGTATTCGTTTCAGTGACGGGCACATTAACTTCATGTACGAATTAAGAGGTCGATACTCAAGCTACGCTAGATCGTTGCCACCATCTGCGAAAGACGAAAGGCTAGGCCAATAGCTTAACCTATCCTGCGATTCTTAGAGTCAAGTCAGGTAATCCGGGAGTAAATCCCCTGAACAGTATTGGTAACAGACACCTTAATTCACGGCATGAATGTTAAATTGGCGCGTTTGGCACGTCTAACCGTTCGATAGCGTTCCCGCTTGGTATGACGTCAAACGTTTTGTGGATACCCTTACCTACCGCGACCCATACTGGCTTTGTCCAGAGTATAACTTCGGTTTCAGAGAAACAAATTGGTATACACCTTAGGGAGAGGCGCCTTCGTATCATGTACGAATAAGAAGATCGAGAGACAAGCCATTCGAGAATATAACCACTTTCTTTGAGAGTCGAATGTCTAAGTCAATGGCTTCACCGATCCTGTGATTCCGAGTGCCAAATCAGTTATTACGGGAGTGAATCCTCTGAATAGTATTGGCAATAGACACCTTAATTCACGGTATGAATATTAAAGTAGAAGGTCAGTCCGTCGGAGAACATTACGAATTGGTATACAGTCGTTCTTCTTAACGAATACATTACATTCCTAGAACGTAACCCGCTGCAGCGAGTGTCATGCATAGTCCTCGCGGAAACAAATGAGTGGACATAATTGCTGAACCATATTTCTATATATGAATTAGAAAATCCTTTGTCAATCCGCGCGATATCGTTACCGCCTGCTTTGAGAGTCAAACCGCTAAGTCAATATCTTTATGTATCCTGTGATTCGAGAGTCAAACTAGGTATTCCGGGAGTGAATAAATGGAAAGGAGTTTCCAGTAGACACCTTAATTCACGGTATGAATGTTAAAACTGATCGTCAAGCAGTTGAAGAATATTACCTGCTCACATAGCGTCAAACCTTTTATCGAAAGCCTTCCCACCCGAGAAGATAACCCGCCGTATCGAGAGTATAGCTATGTATTTCGGGAAACTCATTAGAATACAATTTAGTGACGACACCTTAAACTCATGCACGAATTATACGCTTGAGTGAAAATCAGTTCGCGACCGTTACCACCTTGAATGATATTCAAACAACTCAGTCAATACCTTCATATATTCTGTGTTTCTGAAAGACATACAATGCATTTCGGGAGTAAATCCGCTGAAAACTATTGGTAATAGACACCGTAATTCACAGTTTGAATATTAAAATAGAGCGACTATCAGTTTGAGACCGTTAACGTTTGCTATAAAGACAAACGCATTACCGAAGACCATACTCTCCGAAAAACTAACCTGCTGTATCGGGAGTGTAACTTCCTGTTCAGTGAAAGAAATAAGTATTCATTTCTGCAATACGCACGTTAACACAATGTATGAATTAATATATCGATGGTCAAACCGTTCGAGAACGTTACCACCCTCTTTGAGAGTCGAACGGATGAGTCAATAGCTTCACTTATCCTGTGATTCCGGGAAACAAACCTGGAATTCCGGGAGTAAATTCGCTGAGCAGCATTAGCAATAGATACCTCAATTTACGGCTCGAATAATAATGTACACAGGAAACCGTTGCAGAACGATACCTAATGCTACTGAGTCCAACTTTTTACCGATGGCCACTCTTTTCGGGAACGACACTCGCTGCATTGTGTGTATAACTGCGTGTTGAATGAAGCAGTGTAGTACACATTTCAGTGAATGGAACCATAATGTCATGTAAGGCTTAGAAGGTCGAGTGTCAAACCCCTCGAGAACGTTACCACCGTCTTTGAGAGACGAACAGCTAAGGCAATAGATTCACCTATTCCAAGATTCCAAGAATCAAACCATGTATTCCGATAGTAAATCCACTGAACAGTATCGAAAATAGACACCTTAATTCACCGTTTGATTATTAACAGAAAGCGCCAAACCGATCCAGAACGTTGCGTACATTTATAGAGTCATAATTCTTAACGTAGACTTTATTTTCCTTGAAGTTGACGCGCCGCAGTGAGTGTGTTCCTTACTGTAAGAGCAAACAAATTGGTATATATTGGAGTGACGGGCACCTTATTTCCTTGTATGAGTAGAATAATCGGGAGTGAAACGAGATATTCCGGGAGTAAATGCGCTGCACAGTATTAGCAGTAGATACCTTTATTCACAGTTTGAATAGAGCGTCTCACAGCGTGAGGACGTTACAATTGCTATAAGGTCAAACGTTTTACTGAATGCCTTACCGTCGGGGTAGATAACTCGCCATATCATGAGTATTACTTTGTGATTAAGGGTGTGTTACCACCCGTTTTGAATGTCGGGCGGCTAAGTCTATTGCGTGACCTATCCTGTGATTCCGACGGTCTAACCAGGTATACCTGTAGTAAATTATGTGTACAGTATTGGCAATATTCTCCATAATTCACAGTATAAATATGAAAGAATGAAGTCAAACCGTTGTACAAAGTTTCCTATTGGTACGTAGTCAAACTTTTTACCGGTGGTCTTACCCTACGACATCCTAACCCGCCGTATCGAGAGTGTCACTTCGTGCCCGAAGAAATCAATTACTACACAAATTAGTGTCAGTCACCTTCACTTCATGTTTGAATTAGAAGATCGTGTGTCAAACTGTTCGGGAATGTGACCACCTTCTTTTAGAGACAGACGGCCAAGAGAGCTTCACGTATCCTGAGATTCCAAGAGTCAGATGAGATATTCCGGGAGTAAATCCGCTGAATATTATTGGCAATAGACAACTTAATTCACGGTATAAGTATTAAAGTCCAGAGTCAAACCGTTGTAAATCGATACGTACTGCAATGTAGTCAAACTCTTTACTGAAAGCCTTACCTTCCTCGACGCTGACCCGCTGCATCGATAGTATTTCGTCGTGTTCGCAGAAGTAAATTGTTATTCATTTTACTGCTGGGCACATTGATTTCATGTATGAATTAGGTGATCGAGTGTCTAGCTGTTCGAGATCGTCAATATCACAAGACATGTCAAGTTATTGACTTAGCTGTGCAACGCTCAAGGACAGTGATAATTTTCTCAAACGCTTCGACTCTCGATGTTGATATTTATATACAAAAATGTGGGGTCCGTCTAAAATATCTCTTAATTTGATTCTGTAAACAATATCGGAGACACTCGCTACAGGGTGTTAGGTTCTCGGCAGGAAATGTATTCGGTAAAAAGTATGTCTTAATACGAATTGGTAATGTCCGACGACGGTTTGATTCTCTACATTAATATTCATACAGTGAATTACGGAGTCCATTGTCAATACTGTTCAGCGGATTTACTCCAGGAATACTTGGTACATCTCAAGGAATCAATGGATGCGTGAAGCTATTGACTTCGCCGAACGATTTTCAAAGAAGTCGGTAGCTTTCCCGACCGCTTTGACTGTAGATTCATCTATTATTACATGAATATAAAACGTGCGTCTGCAAAAATGTGTACTAATTTGTATCCGTGAGCACTAAACAAGACACTCGCTGTAGCGGGGTCGGTTCCAGGAAGGTACGGCATTTGTTAAAAGAATTACGTTATACCAATTCGTATTGTCCACCAACGGTTTGACTCTCAACTTTAATATCCATGCCGTGAATTAAGGTGCCTATTGCAAATACTGTTAAGTGGATTTAATCCCGGAATACCTGGTATGACTCCCCCAATCACAGGATTGGTGTGGCCATTGATTTCGCCGTTCGACTCTCAGGGAATGTGGTAAGGCTCTGGAACTGTTGGTAACCGATCTTCTAATTCATGCACCAAATTTTGGTGTCCGTCTCTAAAATGTATGGTAATGTGTTTCTCTCGACACGAAGTTATACTCTCGATGCAACTAGCGAGGTACTCGAAAGGTATGGTCTTCTCTAAAAGGAGTGACATTATACACAATGGTAATGTTCTCCGTCGGTTTGACTGTATACATTAATATTTATACCGTGAAATAAGGTGTCTATTGCCAATACTGATCAGCTGATTTACTCCCGGAATACCTGCTTAAATCTCCGAATCACACGATAGGTGAAGCTATTGCTTTGTCGTTCGACTCTGAAAGCAGGTGGTAACGATCTCGAACGGTTTGTCCATCTGTCTTCAAACTCATAAACTAAAATAAGGTACCCGTTATAAAATGCATACTAACTTGATACTGTGATCACGAAGTTATTCTCTCTATACAGCGGGTTAGCTCCGAGGTATGTAAGGCTTCCTGTAAAAAGTTTAACTCTATACCAGTAGGTAACGTTCAACAACGGTATGAATGTGTACTTTACTATTTGTGCTTTGAATTAAGGTGTCTATTGCCAATGCTATACTGCGGATAGACTCTAGGAATTCCTGCTCTGCCTCTCGGTATAACAGGGTAGGTGCAGCTATTGACTAAGCTGTACGACTCTCAGAAAGGATGCTAACGTTCTCGAACGGTTTAACTGTCGATTTTGCTATTCAAATGTGAGACTGAAGTGTCGTTCTGCTGAAATGTCTACTCATTTGTTTTCTTATACATTAAGCTAGACACTCGCTACAGCGGGATAGATTATCGGAATGTAAGGTATTGGATAATAAGAATAACTTTATTTAAATTGATAATGTTCTCTGGCGGTTTGAATAAGTACATAAATATTTATACGGGGAATTAAGTTGTCTATTGCCAATACTGATCACCGGACTTATTCCCGGAATACGTAGTTTGGTACTGAGAGTCACAGGATAGGTGATGCAATTGACATTACCGGTCCTCTCAAGCAAGGTGGTAAAGTTCTCGACAAGATTTACCCATGATCTTTCCATTCAAATAGGTAAATCCCGTCATTAAAGTGTAGACTAATATGTTTCTCTGAACACGAAGATATTCGGAGAATGAAGGATTTTATACCAATTGGTAATGTTCTCAGAAAGTTTGACACTCTACGTTAATATACATACCGTGAATTAAAGTTTCTATTGCCAATACCGTTCAGCGTATTTACTCCCGGAGTACTTGCTTTCGCTCTCGGAATCACAGCATGGGACAAGATGTTGACTTGGCCGTTCGATCATCAAAATGGTCGGTAAAGTTATCGAATAGCTGGAAACTTGGTCTTCTAATTCATACATAAGGTTAAGGTGCAAGTAACTGAAATGAATACTATTTTCTTTCTCTGGACACGAAGTTGTGCTCTCGATTCAGCGGGTTAACTTCTGGGAAGATAAGGCTTTCGGTTAAAAGTTTGACTCTACACCAATAGGTAACGTGGCACAACGGTTTGACTCTGTACTTTAATATTTATACCGGGAAGTAGGGTTGCTAATGACGATACTGTACAGTGGATTTACACCTGGAATATCTGGCTTGAATCTCGGAGTCACAGGATAGGTGATGCCATTGACTTAGCCGTTCGACACCAGGGGAACGTGGTAACGTTCTAGAACGGTATGAGTCTCGATCTTCGTGTTCACACATGAAATTAATGTGCCTATAACTAATATGAATACTAATTTGTTTCACTGAGGACGGAGAAAGGCATTCCCTACAGCAGATTAGGTTCTCGGAAAGTAAGCTGTTCCGTAAAAAAGAATGACGTTATATCAACTGGTAATAATTACACACGGTTTACCTCTTTTCCATAATGATCAATCCGCGAATTATGGTGTCTATAGCATCTACAGTTCAGCGTATTTACTACCGGAATATCTGGTATAACTCTCGGAATCGTCGGATAGGTGAAGCTGTTGACTTACCTGTGCAACACTCAAGGAAGGTGGTTTCATTCTCAATCCATTTGACGCTCTACTATAATATTCAATCCGTGAATTATGATACCCACTGCTGACCCTGTTCAGTGGATATGCTCCCGTCATACCCGGTTTGTCTTTCGGAGTCACAAGATTGGTGAAGCTATTAACGCAGCCGTTCGACACTCAAAGGAGATGGTATCGTTCTCAATCGGTTTGACTCTCGGTTTTGCTATTCATACATGAAGATAAGGTGTCTGGCTGCTAAAATGACAACTTATTTGATTCCATGGGCACTAAGCAAGACACGCCATACAGCGCGTTAGGCTACTCGGAAGGAAAGGCCTTCGGTAAAAAGTTTGACTCTATAGCAATGGGTAACGTTCTAAAACGGTATGACGATCAGGTTTAATCTTCACTTCATGATCTAAGGTGTCTATTGCCAATATGAAACAGGGAATTTTCTGCCGGAGTACCTGGATTGACTTTCGTTGTCACAGGATTGGTTTGGCTATTAACTGAGCCGTTCGTCTCTCACAGAATGTGGTAACGTCCCTGAACCGTTTGACACACGATCTTCTAATTCCTGCATGAAATTAAGATACCCGTCACGATAATGTATGCTAACATGAATCTCTGAACACGGTGATAAACTATCCATACAGCGGGTGCGGATATAGGAGGGTAAGATCTTCAGTAATACGTTTTACTTTATCCCAGTTTGGAACGCCCTTAAACTGCTTGATTCTCTCTTTTAATATTCAACAATTGAATTAAGGTCTGTTGCCAATACTATACAAGGCAACTACTCCCGGTATACCTTGTTTGACTCTCGGAAATACAGGATAGGTGAAGCAATTGGCTTAACCGTTCGGTTCTATAAGAGAGTGATAACGTTCTCGATCGGTTTGACTCTCGATTTGCTATTCATGCTGGAAAATAGCGTGCCCGTCAGCTGTAATGACTGCTAATTTTTTTCCGAGAACATTGAGCATGGAGCTCCCTACAGCGAGATATGTTCTGTTAAGGTAAGGCATTGGCTAAAAGGAATGATATTATACGAATTGGTAATGTTCTCCGACGGTTTGGCGGTCTACATCAACACTTATACCGCCAGTCAAGGTGCCCATTACCTATAGTGTACAGCGGATTGAGC
>NW_027471662.1:0-22131 GCF_051020765.1 Lasioglossum baleicum
TTGCTTCCGTCGACACCGAGCATTTCACTCCCTACAGCGGGTTAATATTCTCGGCAGGTAAGGTATTCGGTAAAAAGTATGACTTTATACCAATTTGCAATGCTCTCAAGCGGCTTGGCGTTCTACTTTACAATTCTAACCGTGAATTAAGGTGTCTATTGCCAATACTGCTCAGAGAATATACTCCCGTATTACCAGGTTTGACTTGCAGAATCATAGGATAGGTGTAGCTATTTACCTAGCCGATCGAATCTCGAAGAAGGTTGTAACGTTCTCCAACGGCTTGACACTCGATCTTCTAATTCATGCATGAAATTAATGTGCTCGTCGCCAAAACGTGTACCAATTCGTGCCACTGAACACAATGTTATACTCTCGATACAGCGCTTTTGATTTCGGAATGTAAGGTCATTGGTAAAGCGTTTGACTTTATACCAATTTGTAACGTTCTATAACGGTTCAGCACTGTTCTCTAATGTTCATACAGTGAATGAAGGTGTCCCTTGCCAATACTGTTCAGCGCATTTACTCCCGCAATACCTGGTTGGAATTTCGGAATCTCAGGATAGCTGGTGCTAGTGACGTCGATTTGCGATTCTCAAGGAAGGTGATACCGTTCTCGAACGGTGTGACCCTACATTTTGCTATTCTAATGTGGAAATATTGTATCCGTCTGCTAATGTGTCTACAAATTTGTTTCCGAGTACACTAAGCAAGACACTTGCGGCAGCGGGTTATTATTTTGAAAGGTAAAGCCTTCGGAAGAAAGTTTGACTCCTTACCAATAGGTAACGTCCTGTAACATATTGACCCTGTACTTTGTTATTTGAACCGTGAGTTATGTTGTCTATAGCTAGTACTGTATAATGGGTTTACACCCGGAATACCCGGTTTCACTCTCGAAATCACAAGGTAGGTGATGCTATTGACTAGGCCGTTCGATTCCTAAAGAAGGTGGCAACCTTCACGAACGGATTGACATTCGACCTTGAATGCATTCGTGAAATTAATATGCCAGTCACTGAAACTTATAGTAATTTGTTCCACTAGGCACTGGTGCAAATTGGTGACGTTCTCATATGATTTGGCTCTCAGCTTAATTATACAAGCCGTAAAATGAGGTGTCAAATGCCAATACTTTTCAACCAATTTCCACGGAATACCTTGTTTGACTTTCGGAATCACAGACTGGGTGTATTTATTCGCTTTGCCATTCCACCCTCAAAGGTTATGATAACGATCTGAACCATGTTGCCTCTCGATCTTCCTATTCATACATGAAACTAAGGTTCCCGCCATTAAACTGTATGCTAATTCGTTTCTCCGAACACGAAGTTATACCCTCGATAGAGCAGGTTTAGTTCGCGAAAAGTAATGTGTCCGGTAATTAGTTTGTAGTCATACCAATCGGTAAAGTTCTCCTACGGTTTGCCGCGCTACTTTAATATTCGTACCGCGAAGTAAGGTGTCTAATGCCAATACTGTTCAGCGGATGTTCTCCTGGAATACATGGTTTGTATCTGTAAATCACAGGAAAGGTGAAGCTACTGCCATAACCATGCTACTGTCAAAAGAGTTTGTAACATTCTTCGATGATATGATCCCCTATTCTCCTATTGATACATGCAATTATAATGTTCGTCTGCTAATGTGCCTGCTAATTTCTTTCCTTGAACACAAAGCGAGACACTTGATGCAGCGGGTTAGGTGCTCGGTGTGTATGGTATCCGGCAAAAAGTTTAACTGCATGCTGATGGGTAACGTTCATCAACGGTCCGACTCTGTATCTTAATGTTTATTCCGTGAGTTAGAGTGTCTAATGCCAATGCCATACAGGGTAATTATTCCTGGAATACCTGGTTTGACTCTCGGAATCACAGGATGGGAGATGCAATTGACACAGCCGTTCGTCTCACGCTGAAGGTAGTAACGATCTCGATCGCTATGACTATTGAAGTCGATATTCATGCACAGACATGTGGATTTCGTCCGCCAAAATGTCTACCAATTTGTTTCCTTGCACATTAAGCAGGACACTCGCTACAGCGGCTAAAGATCACGGAAGGTGTGGTGTTCGATGCAAGGAATGGCTTTATACGCATTGGTAATATTCTCCGTCGGTTTGACTCGCTGCATTAATATTCATACCCTGAATTAAGGTGCCTGTGCTCAATAAAGATGAGCGGATTCACGCACGGAACACCTAGATTGACCCTCGCAATCTCAGGATGGTTGTAGCTATTGAATTAGCATTTCGACTCTCACAGAAGGTGGCAACGTTCTCACACGATTTGGCAATCGATCCTCCTATTCATATATGAATGAAGGTATCCGCTTACTGAAATGTATACTAATGTGTTTACCTATGCACAAAGTTATACTATCGATACGGCGGGTTAGCTACTCGCACGGTAATGCTTTCGGAAAAACGTTTGACTTTATAGCAGTTGGTAACGTTCTCACACGGTGTGACGCTCTAACCCGCCGTAACAAGAGTATAAACTCATGCTCAGAGAAAGACATTAGTATTCACTTTAGTGATGTGCACCATACGTTCATGTATGAATTAGAAGATAGAGTGTCAAATCGTTCCCGAACGATACCACCTTCATTGAGAGTCGCAGAGCCAAGTCAAAAGATCCACCTATCCTGTGAATCCGAAAGACAAACCAGATGTTCCAAGAGTAAATGGACTGAACAGTATTGTCAATAGACCCCTTAACTCACGTTATCAATATTAATGAAAAGAGTCAACACCCTGGAGAACGTTACCAATTGCTATAACGTCATACCCCATACCCCATTACTTACCTTCCGAGAACATGACCCGTTATATCGTGAGTATAACTTCGGATTCAGGAAAATAAATTAGTACACATTTTACTGACGGCGCCGTAATTTCAAGTATCAATTAGAAGATCTGGGGTCAAACCATTCGAGAAAGTTACCACCATCTTTGAGAATCGAACGGCTGTGTCAATACCTCCATCTTTTCTTGTGATTACGAGCGACAAAGCTGGAATTCCAGGATTAAATCCATTGGACACTGTTGGCAATAGACACCGTTAATCACAGTTTGAATGTTAGAATAGATCGACAATCCGTTTGAGGACTTTCCCAATTGCTATGAAGTCAAACGAATTCCCGAAGACCTTACCCTCTGGAAAACTAACCCGCTGTATCGAGAGCATAACTTCGTGTTCAGAGTAAGAAAATAGTCTTAATTTCAGTTACGGGCGCCATAACTTTATGTATGAATTAGATAATCAAGGGTCAAACAGTTCGATAATTTTACCACTATCTTTGAGATTCGAAAGGCTAGGTCAAAAGATTCACCAATCCTGTGATTCCAAGTGTCCTACCAGGTAATACCGGAGTAAATCTGCTGAAGGGGGTTGGCAATTGACATCTTATTTCACGGTATCAATATTAATGTATGGCGTCAAACCCTCGGAGAAAATTAACAATTCGTATAAAGTCATTCCATATTTGAGTACCGACCCTTCTGAGATCCAATCCTGCTCTAACTAGTATCCTGCTTAATGTTAACGGAAACATATTTGTAGACATTTTAGCGTACGGACACCACATATTGGTGCATAAATATCAACATCGGGAGTCAAAGCGTTCCAGAAAGTTACCTGCTACCTTCAGCGTCGCACAGCTAAGTCAATAGCATCGCATAACCTGTCATTACGAGAGGCATATCTGGTATTCCGGGAGTAAATCCGCTGAACAGTATTGGCAAGAGGCTCCTTAATTCGCGGTTTCAATATTAAAATAGAGCGACAAACCGTTTGAGAAAGTTACCAATTGCTATAAAGTCAAAAGTTTTACCGAAGTCCTTACCACCCGCGAACCTCAACGGCTGCACCGAGAGAATAAGTTCGTGTCCAGAGAATGAAATTAGTATTCATTCCAGTGAGGGGCACCTTAACTTCATGTATGAATTAGGCGAGCGAGTGTCAGAACTCTCGAGAACGTTACCGCACACTTTGAGAGTCGAACAGATAAGTCGATATCTCCATCTATACTATGATTCGGAGAGACAAACCAAGCACCCCGGGAGTAAATCCGCTGAACAGTATCGGCAGTAGACACTTCATATCACGGTCGGAATATTACAGTAGAGCGTCTCATCGTTTGAGACCGTTACCAATTGTTATAACGTGAAACGGTTTACCGAAGTCCTGACTTTCCGCAAACCGCACACGCTTCATGGAAAGTATAACTTCGTGCTCAGAGAAAGAAGTTAGTTTTCATTTCAGTGACGGGCACCTTAACTTCATGTATCAATTAGAATATTGAGAGTTAAGCAGATAGAGAATGTTGACACCTTGTTTAAAAGTGCCACATCTACGTCTATAGCTTCACCGGTCTTGGCATTCCGAGTGCAATACATAGTATTCTTGGAGCAAATACGCTGAACATTATTGGCAGTTGATGCCTTAGTTCACGGTAAGAATATTAAACTACAGAGACAATCAGTCGGGGAACATACCCAATAGGTGTAGAGTCTTTCTATTTAAGGAATACCTTACTTTCCCAGAACCTAACCCGCTGAAGCGAGTGTCATGCTCAGTCCAAACGGAAACAAATTAATAGACATCATAGCACAAGCACATCTTAGTTTCATATATGAATGAGAAGATCGAGAGGCAATCCGATCCAAAACTTTACCACGATCTTGTATAATCCCACATTTAAGACAATAGCTTCATCTATCCTGTGATTCCGAGAATCAAATCACGTATTCCGGGAATAAATCTGCTGTGCAGTATTGGCAATGGATACCATATTTCACGGTTTGAATGTTAAAGCATAGCGTCAAACCATTTAAGAACGTTACCAATTGCTATTGAGTCATGCGTTTCACCGAAAGTCTTACCGCCCGATGAGCTAACCCCCAGTATCGAGATTATAACTTCGTGTTTAAGGAAACACATTAGGATACATTTTAGTGACGGCACATTTAATTCACGTACGGATTACAATATAGATTATCAAGCCGCTCGAGAACGTTAAAACCCGCCTTGAGACACGAACGGCTAGGTCCATACCTTTACCTCACCTGTGATTTCGAAAGTCATATCAGTTGGTACGGGAGAAAACCCGCTGAAGAGTATTTGCAATTGACACATTAATTCACAGAATGAATATTAATGTAGGAAGTTAAATCGTCAGAGAACATTCACTATAGGTGTATGGTCAAACAACTTACAGAATGCCTTACCCTCGGAAAAACTAACTCACAGTATCGAGAGCATAACTTCTGGTTCAGAGAAAGAAACTAGTATTCATTTCTGTAACGGGCACCTTAACTTCATGTATGAAATAAAGTATTGTGGGCCAATCCGCCCGAGAACGTTGCCGCCTTCTGTGAGAGACGAACGGCTCAGTCAATCAACAGCTTCACCTACTCTGCGACCACGAGAGTCAGGCCAAGTATTCTGGTAGTAAATCCGATGAATATTGTTGGCAATAGATACCTTAATCCTTGGTTTTAATGTTAAAGAACAGCGTCAAAACGTTTTAGAGCGTTGGAAATTGGTATAAAGTCAAGCACTTTAAAGATGGCTTAACAATTGGAGAAGCAAACCCGCCACTACGAGGGTATGACTTCGTGTACAGTGAAACAAATTTGCATCCATTTCAGCGGCGGGAGCCTTAGTTTCATGGATGGTCGAGTGTCAAACCGATCAGTAACGATAACTCCCTCTTTAAGTGTCGAACGGCTATGTCAATAGCTACAACAATCCAGCGATTCCAAGGGTCAAACCAGGAATTCCGTGAGCAAATGCCCTGTAGAGTATTGGCATTAGGCACCCTATTTCACGCAATAAATATTAAAGTACAGGGAGAAACCGATGTAGATCGTTATCTATTGCTATACAGTCAGACCTTCTACCGTAAGCCATAACTTCCGAGAAGCTGGCCCTCTTTATCGAGACTATTGCTTCGTGCTCAGAGAAGTCAATTAGTATCTATTTTAGTGGCAGGCACCCTCATTTCATGTATGAAGTAGAAATCCGTGTGTCAAGCCCTCCGTGAACATTACCACTTTCTTTGAGAGTCGGACTGCAAAGTCAGTACCCTCACCTATCGTATGCTTTCAAGAGTCATACCAGGCATTCCGGGAATAAATCCGCTGAACAGAATTGGCAATGGACACCGTAATTTGGAGTAGAGCGTTATCCGCTTCAGAACGTTACTAATTAGCATAAAGTCGAACGTCTTACTGAAGACTTTACGCTCCGTAAGCCTAACCCGCTGTATCAATAGTATATAACCATGTTCAGAGAAAGGCATTAGTATACATTTTAGTGACTGGCATCTTAATTTCATTTGTAAATTATAAGACCAAGTTCGAGTACGTTGCCACCGTCGTTGAGAGTCGCACGGCTACGTCAATAGCTTCAACTACCCTGTGATTTCGATAGTGAAATCAGGTATTCCTGGAGTAAATCCGCTGAACAGTATTGGCAAGACAAGCATAAATTCACAGTATAAACATTAAAGAACAACGCCAAACCGTTGTAGAACTTTACCCTCTGTTATATGGTCAAACTTTTTGCCGAAGGCCTTACCCTCCGAGAGCACAACCCGCTGTGCCGAGAGGGTATCGTAGTGTTCAGAGGAACGAATTAGTATACGTCTTAGTGATGGAGCCCATAATTTCATGTATCAATTACAAAATCGTGGACCAAATCAATCCAGAACGTTACCGCCGTCTATGTGAATCGCACATCGAAGTCAATGGCATCGTCTATAATGTGATTCCGAGAGTCAATCCTGGAATTGCTGGAGTAAATCCGCTGAACTGTATTGACAATAGACACCGTCATTCACGGTATTAATATTAATGTACACAGTCAAACCTAAGCACATCGATACCTATTGTCCTACAGTCAAAATTTCTACCAAAAGCCTTACATTCAGAGATCCCATCACGCTGTATATGTAGTAAACGACTACGTGTTCAGATAAACTAAATAGTATATACTTGAGTGACAGGCACTCTAATATCATGCATGAATCAGATGGTCGAGGGGCAAACTGTTCCAGAACGTTATCACATTCACTGAGGGTCGCACGGCTAAGCCAAAGGTTTCACCTATCATATGATTCCGCGAGTCAAGTCAGGTATTTCGAGTGCAGAACCGTTATAATGCATTGGCCTTAAGCAGCGTAGTAGACGGTATAAATATTAAAGTACATAGTCAAATCGTTGTAGGACGATACATATTGCTATAGAGTCAAACTTCATACCAGAGGCGTTGCTATCCAAGAAGCTAACACACTGTAACGAGGGTATGACTTCGCGTTCGGGGAATCAAATTAGTACACATTTTAGTGACAGGCACCTTAATTCACGGTTTCAATGCGAAGGTAGGGCGTCAATCCGTTTGAGATCGTTACCAATTTATATAAAGTCAAACGTTCTACTAGAGACCTTACCCCCCGAATGTCTATTCCGCTGTACAGAGAGTACGACATGGAGAGGAACAAATTAGAATACATTCTAGTGACGGGCACTGAAATTGCATGTATGAATTAGAAGATCGAGTTTCAAACCGTTCAGGAATGGTACCACCTTATTGGAGGGTCGCACAGCTACGACAGTACCATCACATATCCTGACATTCCGCAAGCCAAACCAGGTAATCTACGCCTAATCCCGTTGAAGAGTTGTGGCATTAGGCACGCAATTTCTGGGTATAAATATTAAAGAACAGAGTCAAACGTCTGTGGAACGGTACCTATTGCTATGTAGTGAAACTATTATCCGAAGGTTTTACATTCCGAGAATATAACCCGCTATATCGAGATCATATCTTCGTATTCACGGAAGCAAATTAGTATACATAATGGCGAGGACCACCTTTATTTCATATACGAAATGGAATAACGAGGGTCAAACAGTTGGCGAACTTGACCACATTCTTTGGGATTCAAACGGCTAAGTCTGTACCCTCATTTATCCTGTGATTTCGAGTGCCAATCCAGGTATTCCGGGCGGAATTCCGGTGACAAGCATTAGCAGAGAACACCTTAATTCTCGGTTAGAACGTTAGGGTAAACGCCAAACAGTTGTAGAACGTTACCTCATCGCAGATGATCAAACATTTTACCGCAGGCCTTACCTACCCAGAAGCGCAACCCGCTGTATCGGGAGTATAACTTCGGGTTTAGAGTAGCACGATAGTGTGTATTTTCATGACGGGCACTTTAATTTGATGTTTGAATTAGAAGTCAGTGGATCAAATCGTTCGGGAACATGACCTTCCTTGGGATTTGAATGGCTAAGTCTGTAGACTCACCAATCCGTTGAATCCGAGGATCAATCCAGGTATTCCGAGAGTAATACCATTGAACCGTATTGGCTATAGGCACCTTAATTAACAGTTTGGATATTAAAATCGGACGTCAAACAGATTGTGAGCGTTACAAATTTTTATAAAGTCAAGCGACTTATGGTTGCCCGTAGCTTCCGCTAACATCACCCGCTTCTACGAGAGTATAACTTTGTGTTCAGAGGATCAATTAAGAAAACATTTTAGTGACGGGGACCTTAATTTCATTATGAATAGGAATATCGGGCGTCAAAGCGTTCGAGAAAGATACCACCTTCTATGGGAGACGAACGACTATGTCAATAGCTTCACATATCCTGTGATTCCGAGAGGTAAATCAGATATTCCGGGAGTAAATTGGCAGTACAGTATTGGCATCAAAGACCTCAATTCATTGTTTGAATATTTAAGCAGGGCGTCAAGCCGCTGTAAAACATGACATGTTCGTTTAGGGTTAAACTTCTTACAGAATGCCTTAACCTCCGAAAAATTGACAAGCTGTTTCGAGAGTATAACACCGTGTTTGGTGGGACGAACTAGTACACGTTTTAGAGACGAGCACCATAATTTCAAGTATGGCTTAGAAGACCGAGGTCCGAAACGTTCTGGAACGTTCCCACCTTCTTTGACAGTCGCACTGCTACGCCAACAGCTTCACCTATCCTGATATTGCGATAGTCACACCAGGTATTCCGGGAGAAAGTCCGCTGAAGAGTTTAGGCAATAGACACCTTAATTCGCTTTTCGAATACTACAGTAGAGAGTCAAACCGTTCGTGAGCGTTACCAATATATATAAGGTCAAACGTAAATCAGAAGGCCTTACCTTCCGCGAAACTCGGCGCTTGCATTGAGAGTATAAGTACGTGTTCAGAGAATGATATTAGTATTCATTGGAGTGACGAGCACCTTAACTTCAGGTATGAATTCGAAGATCGAGGGTCAAACCGTTCGAGACCGTTGCCACCTTCTGTGAGAATCGGACGATTATGTAATCAGATACACCCATCTTGTGATTCCGAATGTCAAAGCAGGTATTCCGGGACTAAATGCCCTGTACATTATTGGAAATAAACACATAAGTTGAGGGATTGAGTAATAAATCTGGACGTCAAGCTGTTGTAGAACGATACATATTGGTGTAGAGTCGAACTTTTCAGAGAAACCTTGCCTCCCGTGAACCTGTCCCGCCGTTTCGAGAGTATAACTTCGTATGCGGAGAACGGATTACTCTACATTTTAGTGATGGACACCATAATTTAATGTAGGAATTAGAAGATCGATGGTCAAACCGTTCCAGAGCTTTTCCACATTCCTTGAGACCGGCACAGCTAAATCAATAGCTTCAAATACCCTGTGATTGCGAAAGTCGAACAACATATTCCGGGTGTGAATGCGGGGTACAGTATTAGCAATGGACACCATAATTCACGGTTCAAATAATGAAGCAGGCCGTCAAACAGTTGTACTGCATAACCTATTAGTATAATGTGGAACTTAATACAGGAGGTCTTAGCTTCCGAGGACATATTCCGCTGTATCGGGAGTATATCATCGTGTTCAGAGACACATATTGGTATGCAGTTTACTGACGGGAGTCTGACTATCATGTACTAACCATAAGATCGAGTGTCAAACCGTTCGAGAACGTGACTAACTTCTTCGAGTGTGGCACAGCTATGTCAATAGCTTGACCTTCCTTGATATTCCGAGTATCAAACATGGTATTCGTAGAGTAAATCTGCAGAACAGGATTGGTAATAGTCGCCTCAGTTCACGGTATGACTATTAAAGTAGAGTGACAATCCGTTCGAGAACGTTTCCCATTCGTATACAGTAAATCGTTTTATCGAAGTTCTTTCTCACCGCGAACGTAACTCACAGTATCGAGAGTGTAACTGCGGGTTCAGCGATAGAAATTAGTACACATTTAAGTGCGGTCCCCTTAATTTCGTGTATAAATAAGATGATCGACTGCTAAACTGTTTGAGAACGATACGACCTTCTCTGGGAGTCGCATACATATGTGAATAGCTTCACCTATCCAGTGATTCCGTGAGTCAAACCAGGTACACCGGGAGTAAATTCCCAAGACCGTATTGGCAATATACACCTTAATTCCCGCTTTGAATATTAATGCTGATCGTCATACTGTTGTAGAAATGTCCCTACTGCTATCGGGTCAAACTGCCTACCGATGGCATTAGCATCTGAGAAGCTGACCTGCTGTATCGAAACTATAACTTCGTGTCGAGAGAAGCAAATTAATATACATTTTAGTAACGGGATCCATAATTTCATGTATAAATTTGAAGGTCGGAGGTCAATCGTTTCGAGAACGTTACCATCTTCTGCGAGAGAGGAACGGCTAAGGCAGTAGCTTCAACTATACTGTGCTTCCGAGAGTCACGCTAGGTATATCAGTAGTATATATGCTAAAGAGTATTGTCAATAGACACCTTAATTCACGGTTTGAATATTAAACTAGATCGACAACACGTTTGAGAGACTTACCAATTGTAAATAAAGTCAAACGTTTTACCGAAGACCTTACCTTCTGAAAAATTGACCCCCTGTATTGAGAGTAGAACTTGGAGTTTAGAGCAATACATTAGTATACATTTTAGTGATGGGCGCCATAATTTGAAGTATGGCTTAGAAGACCGATGTCCGAAACGTTCTGGATCGTTCCCACCCTCTTTGACAGTCGCACTGCTACGCCAACAGCTTCACCTATCCTGATATTGCGATAGTCACACTAGGTATTCCGGGAGAACGTCCGCTGAAGAGTTTTGGCAATAGACACCTTCATTCCCGATTTGAATACTACAGTAGAGAGTCAAACCGATCGTGAGCGTTGCCAATATATATAAGGTCAAACGTCAATCAGAAGGCCTTACCTTCCGCGAACCTCGGCGCTTGCATTGAGAGTATAAGTGCGTGAACAGAGAATGATATTAGTATTCATTGGAGTGACGGGCACCTTAATTTCATGTATGATATGGAAGGTCTAGCGACAAACCGTTAGATAGTGGAACCACATCCTTTGAGAGACGAAGGGATAAGTCAATAGCTTCACCCATTCTGTGATTCCGGGAGGAAAAGCAGGTATTCTGGAAGTAAATACGCTGTACAGTACCCGCATTAAAGCCCTACGTCCCGGTATAAATATTAAAGTACAGAGTCGCACAAATGTACAACGTTACCTATTGGTATACAGTCCAACTTTTCACCGAGGGCCGAACCTTCCGAGAAGCTAACCTGCTGTATCGACAGTATAACTTCGTGTTCAGTGAAGCAAGTTAATATACATTTTAGTGACGGGTACCTTAATTTCATGTAACAATTGGAAGATCGAGGATCAAACCGTTCGGGAACGATACAGCCTTCTTTGAGCGTCGAACGGCATTAGATTCACCTATCCCGGGATTCCGAGAGCTAGTCCAGGTACTCCGGGTGTAAATGCTCTGTTCAGCATAAGCAGTAGGCACCTTATTTCACGGTACGAATATTATAGTGGGGAGCCAAGCCGTCGGAGAACATTACCAATTCCTATAAAGCCAATCTTTTTACGGATTGCCTTACCTTCCGAGAACACAAACCGTTGTAGCAAGTGCCTTGCTTATTGATTCGGAAACATATTAATATACATATTAACAGACGGACACCACATTTTCGTATATACATATTAATACCGGGAGTTGAAGCGTTCGAGAATGTTTCCACCTTCTACAGTACAGAGTGATTCCGTTGTAGTACATTATCCATTGGTATAAAGTCATTCTTCTTACCGAATACTCAACCATGGGAGAACCTATCATACTGTATCGAGAGTATAACTTCGTGTTCAGATAAACGAATTATTGTACATTTTAGAGACGGGTACAAAAACTGCATGTATGAATCAGAAAATCGTGGGTCAAGTTTTCCAGTACGTTACCACCTTCTTTGAGATTCGAACGGCTAAGTCAATTGCTTCATCTACTCTGCGATTCCGAGTGTCAAACCTGGTATTCCGACAGGAAATTCTCTCAGCAGTATTAGCATTAGACACTGTAATTCACGGCTAGAACATTAAAATAGACAGTTACACCGTTTGAGAATGTTACCAATTGCTATAAAGTTAAACGGCTTACCGAGGATCTTACCATCCGCGAACGACACACGCATCATGTAGAGTATAACTTCGTGTACAGAGAAAGATGTAAGTATTCATTTCAGTGACGTGCACTTTAACATTATGTATGAATTAGAAGATCGTGAGTCAAACGGTTCCAGAACGGTTCCTGTGATTGCGATAGTCATATCTGGTAATACGGGAGTACGTCCGCTGAAAAGTATTGGAAATGGGCACGTTAATTCATGGTATGGATATTATAGTAGGGAGTCAAACCGTTTGAGAACGTTACCAATTTGAATAAGGTCATACACTTCATAGCATACCATACGTTCCGAGAACATAAACCGCAGTATCGGGGGTATTACTTTGTGTACAGAGAAGCAAATTAGTATACATTCTAATGACGGATACGTTAATTAGATGTATGAATTGGAAGATCTAGTGTCAAACAGTTTGAGAACGTTACAGCTGCTCCGATAGTCGAACGGCTGTTTCAATAGCTTCACCTATACTTCTGATTTCCAGAGTCAAGCCTAGCACTCCACGTGTGAATCCGCATTACAGTTTTGGCAATATACAGCGTACTCATCGGTATGCATATTAAAATAAAGCGTCACTTGAGCGTCGTTTGTTGTCGTTACCAGCTTCATCGTGAGTCAAACGGCTGAGTCAATAGCATCGCCTATAATTGTGATTCCGATAGCCAAATCACTTATTACGGAATTGAGTCTGCTGTACAGCATATATATATCAATATATCCAGGGATTCCGTGAGTAAATCCGCTGAACAGTATTGGCAACAGACACTTCAATTCATGGTTAAAAGATTAATGCAGACTGTCAAACCATTGTTGAACCTTACCAATTACTATAGAGTCAAATGTTTTACCGAATACCGTACCCTCCGAAAACCTCACCCACTGTAACGAGAGTATAACTTACTGTTCAGATAAAGATATTAGTATTCATTTCAGTGACGGGCTCCTTATCCTCATGTATCAATTAGAATATCGAGCGTCAAACCATTCTAGCTCGTTACAACGTTCTGTGAGAGTCGATAGTCCTGTACTTGCGTGGGTCAAACCAGATATTCCGGGTGTACATACGCTGAAGAGTATTGCCATCAGATGCCTTAATTCACGGTATAAATATTTAGGAACTGAGTAATACCCCCGGAGAACATTATCAATAAAAGTAAAGTAATTATATTTACCCAATACATTCCATACCGAGAACCTAACCCGCTGCAGCAAGATCCTTGATTGGTGTTCATGGAAACAAATTAGAAGACACTTTAGCAATCGGTCACTTTAAATGCTTGTATCAATAGTAAGATGTTTGGTCAAATCCTGCGAGAACGGTACCACATTCCGTGGGAGTTTAACGGCTAAGACAATAGATATACCAATCCCGCGACTCCGAAAAACAAACCAGATATTCCGGGAGTCAGTCCGCTGTACACTATTGGAGACGGACTCCTTAATTCGCGGTTTGAATATAAAAGTAGGTCGTGAAACCGATTGTGAACGTCACCTATTGGTATAAAGTCAAACGTTTCACCAAAGACCTTACCTTCCGCGATTCTCACCCGCATCGTCGAGAATGTAACTTCGTGTTCAGGGGAAGAAATTAGTATACATTTCAGTGACGGGCACCTTGTCTTCATGTCAGAATTAGAAAATCGAGTGTCAAACCGGACGAGAACGTTGCCACCTTCTATGCGAGACGAACGGCTAATTGAATATCTTCACCTATCCTGTGAATCCGAGAGTTAAACCAGGTGTTCCGGGGATACATCCGCTGACCGGTATTGGCAGTAGACATCATAATTCTCGATATGATTATTGAAGTTGGGAATCAAACCGTTTGAACATTAGCAAATGGTATAAAGTCAAACATTTTACAGGTTACCATACGTTCCAAGAACCTGTCCCGCTGCATCGAGAGTAATGCTTCGTGTGCAGAGAAACAAATTAGTATACATTTTAGTGATGGGCACCTTAATTTCATGTATGTATTAGAAGTTTCAGGGCCAAACCGCTCGAGAACATTGCCACCATATGTGAGAGATGAACGGCTAAATCAATCGCTTCACGATTCCTATCATTCTAAGAGTCAAACGAGGTATTTCTGGAGTAAATCCGCTGAACAGTATTGGCAACGGGCACTTTAATTCACGGCCCGAATGTTAAAGTACAGCGCCAAATCAGTGCGAACATTACCAATCTGTATCAATCCAAGACTTTACCGAAAGCCTTACATTCGGTGAACCAAACCCGCCGTATCGAGAGTACAACATCGTGGTCAGTGGACCAAATTAGTATACATTTTAGTGACGGGCACCTCATCTTCACGTATGAATTAAAAAATCGAGTGTCAAACCGGACGAGAACGTTGCCATCTTCTGTGCAAGACGAACGGCTAATTGAATAGCTTCACCTATCCAGTGATTCCGAGAGTTAAACCAGGAGTTCCGGGGATAAATCCGCTGAACGGTACCGGCAATAGACACCGTAATTAACGATATGAATATTGAAGTAGAGCGTCAAACCGTTCGAGATCGTTATCAGTTCCTATAAAGTCAAACGTTTAACCGAATGCCTTTCTGTCCGTGAGTTAACCCGCCTTCTCGAGAATATAACTTCGTGTTTAGAGAAACACATGTGTATGCTATTTAGTGACGGCACCTTAAATTCATGTATGTGTTAGAATGACGATTTTCAAACCGTTCGAGGAACGTTACCACCCGCTTTGTGCCTCGAGCAGCTATGCCAATAGCTTCACCTATTCTGCGATTCTTAGAGTCAAATGAGGCAATCCGGGAGTAAATCCCCTGAATAGTATTGGTAATAGACACCGTAATTTACGATATGAATATTAAATTAGAGCGTCTAACCTTTCGAGAGCGTTCTCAATTGGTGTAAAGTCAAACGCTTTATTAAAGGCCCTACCATCTGCGATCCTCACCCGCTCCATTTCTAGTATAAGGCCGTGTTCAGAGAAAGAAATTAGTATTCATTTCATTGACGAGCACCTTAACTTCATTTATGAATCAGAAGATCGAGTATCAATCCGTTCGGGAACCATACCGCCTCTTTGAGAGTGGAACGGCTAAATCAATAGCTTCACATATCCTATGACTCCGAGAGACAAACCAGTTATTCCTGGAGAAAATTCCCTGTGCACAATTGGTAATAGACACCTTAATTCACGGTTTGATTATTAAAGTAGGGCGTCAATCCGTTCGAGATCGTAATCAGTTTCGATATAGTCAAACGTTTAACCGAAGGCCTTACCGTCCGTGAAGCTAACCCGCCATTTCGAGCGTATAACTTCGTGTTTAGAGAAACACAGCTGTATACTATTTAGTCACGGCACCTTAAATTCATGTATGAATTAGATTATCGATTTTCAAACTGTTCGAGAACGTTTCCACCCGCCTTGCGCGTCGAACGGCTATGCCAATAGCTTCACCTATCCTGCGATTCTTAGAGTCAAATCACGTAATCTGGGAGTAAATCCCCTGATCAGTATTGGTAAGATACAGCTTATTTCTCGGTATGAATGTTGAAGTAGAGCGTCGAAGCGTTTGAGAGCATTACCAATTCGTATAGCGTCAAACACTTTATGAATGGCCTTACGTTCGGAGAATAAAACTCGCCGATTCGAGAGTGTAACTTCGTGCCCAGAGAATGAGGTTAGAATTCATTTCAGTGACGGGCACCGTACCTTCATGTATTAATTAGAAGGTCGAGTGTCAAACCAATCAAGGACGGTACCACCTTCTGTGAGGGACAAACGGCTGAGTATTCAGCTTCACATATCCTGTGATTCCGAAAGTCACACCAGATATTCCGGGAGTAAATGCCGTATACAGTATTGGCAATAGACTCCTTAATTCACGGTTTGAATATTAAAGTTGCGCGTCAAGGTGTTTTAGGGCGTTGCCAATGGGTTTGAAGTCAAACACATTATCGATGGCCTCATCTTGGCGAAGCTCACCAGCGGTTTCGAGAGTATAATTGCGTGTTCAGAGAAGGATATTTGTCTTCATTTCTGTGACTTGCGCCATGATTTCGTGTATGAATTAGAAGATTCAGTGTCAAACCGTTCGAGAACGTTACCACCTTCTGTGAATGACGAATGCCATCGTCAACAGCTTCACCCATCCGGTGATTCCGAGTGTCAAATCATGTATTCCGGGAGGAAATCCGCTAAACAGTGTTGGTAATAGACACCTTCATTCACGGTTTGCATGTAAAAAAAAGAGCTTCAAACCGTTTGAGAACGTTCCAATTGGAACAAAGTCAAACGTTTTATTGACGAGGATATGCTCTGAAAGCACAACACGCAGTATCGAGAGTATAACAATGTTTTCAGAGGAACCAACAACTATACATTTTAGAGCCGGGCTCCTTAATTTCATGAATGAATTGGAAGATCGAGTGTCGAACAGAGAGAAAACGTTACCACGATCTTTGGGAATAGTGCGGCTAGGTCAATAGCATCACGTATACTGTGATTCCGAGAGTCATTCCAGGCATTCCAGGAGTAAATCACCTGAACAGTGTTGGCAATCAACGGCCATAATCAAACGGTACGAATATTAAGGTAGATAGTCAACCGTCGGTGATCATTTCGACATTTTATACGGTTAACCTTCTTGCGAAGGGCCATAATTTCCGGGAACCTGGCCCGCGGTATGTAGAGTATAACTTCGTTTTTCGAGAAGCAAATTCATATTCATTTCATAGACGGGCATCCTAATTTCATCTATGAATAAGAAGGTCCATTGTCAAACTATTGGAGAACGTTAGCACCATATTTGAGAGTCCAACGGTTATGTCAATAGCTTAACCTTTCCTGTTATTCCGAGAGATAAACCAAGATTTCCGGGAGTCTATCCGATGAAAGGGGTTAGCAATAGACACATTAACTCATTGATAGCATATTATTGTCGCAAATCAAATCGCTGTAGAACGTTTCCCATTAGTGTGGAGAAAATCTACCTACCGAAAGCCTTACCTTCTGAAAAGCCCTACCCGATAAAGGGATGCTATTCATAGTATTCAGGGAAACAAATTAGTTGACATTTTAGAAACGGGCACGTTATTTTCATGCAGCTGCAGCCAAATCGAGTCTCAAACCGCTCGATAACGTTGCCACCTTCTATGAGAGACGAATGCCTACGTCAATAACTTCACCTATACTTGTGATTCCGAGAGACAGGCCTGGAATTCCAATAGTATAACCGCTGTACAGTATTGGCAACAGACACCTTAATTCACGATTTGAATATTAATGTAGATCGTCACACCGTTTGAAAGCGATACCAATTGGTATAAAGTAAAACGTTTTATCGATGGCCTTACCTTCCACGAATCTAACCCACTGTAGCGAGTGTCATGCTTTGTGTTCACGGAAGCAAATTAGCAGACATTTTTGCAGACAGAAACCTTATTTTTATGTAGGAGTAAAATAATCGAGGCACAAAACTTTCGAGAACGATCCCACATTCCTTAAGGGCTGAACGGCTGAGTCAATTGCTTCCCTTATCCTGACATTTCGATAGTCAAACCAGGTACCCCGGGTGTCAATCCCATGAACAATATTGGCAAAAAACACCCTATCTCGCGATATGAGAATTGAAGTACATGCTTTAACCGTTGGAGAACATACGCAATTGCTATAAGGTCAGCATTTTTACCAATTACTTTCCGAGAACATATCACGCTGCACCGAGTGTATTGCTTAATGCTCACGGATATAAATTAGTTGACATTTTAGCATACGGAAGCCCTATATTCATGTATGTATAGGAAAATCGACAGTCATTCCGTTCGGGAACGCTGCCACCTTCTTTGAGAATAGAACGGCGAAGTCAATAGCTTCACCCATACTGCGATTCAGAGTGTCAAACTAGGTAATCCGGTAGACTATCCACAGTGCAGTATTACCAATGGACACTTTAATTCATGGTATGAATAGTAGAGCGTTAACGCTTTTTACAACGTTACCCATTGGTATATTGTCAAACATTTTACCGAAGGCCTTAGCTTCGGAGAACCTAACCCGCTGCATTGAGTGTATAACTTCGTGTTCTGAGAACGAAATTGGTATCCATTTCAGTGACGGGCACCTTGACGGATCTACACAAATCGGTAATGTTGAACGATTGTTTGACGGCCTGCTTTCATATACGAACCGCGTATTAAGGTGTCTGTTGCCAATTCTGTTCAGCGGATTTATTCCTGGAATATCTAGTTGACTCTCGGAATCGCAAGTATAGTTGAAGC
Organism: Lasioglossum baleicum; assembly: GCF_051020765.1. Taxonomy (NCBI): domain Eukaryota; kingdom Metazoa; phylum Arthropoda; class Insecta; order Hymenoptera; family Halictidae; genus Lasioglossum; species Lasioglossum baleicum. The sequence continues at coordinate 18,770 of NW_027471662.1, forward strand.
TATAGACTCAGCCGTTCGGCACTCGAAGAAGCTGACAACGTTCTCGGTCGATTTGTCTTAGATCTTCTAATTCATACATCAAACGAAGGTGCCCGTCACTGAAATTAATACTAATACGTTTCTCTGTACAGGAAGGTATAACCCCGATACTGCGGTTTATGTACTCGGAGGGTAAGGTATGCGATAAAGTGTATTACTATATACAAATTGGTAACGTTCTCAAACGGATTGACGCACTACATTAATATTACAGCCGCGAATAAAGGTTTTCATTGTCAATACAGTAAAGTGGATTTACTCACGGAATATCAGGTTGGGCACTCCGAAACACAGGATAGGTGAAGCTATTGGCATAGCTGCGCGAATCTCAAGGAATGTGGTAACGTTCGGGAACGGTTTGATCCTCGATCTTCTAAGTTGTACATGAAATTAGCCATCGCTGAAATGAATGCTAATGTATTTCCGTGAATCTAAAGTTATATTCTCGATACGGCTGGCCAGCTTCTCGGGAGATACGGGATTCGGTTATAAGTATGACTCTATATCAATAGGTGACGTGCTAAAACGGTTTGACTGTGTACTTTAATACCTATGCCCTGAAATATGGTGGCAAATGCCTATACTCAACATTATATTCACTCCCGCAATACCTGATTTGACTCTCGGAATCGCAACATAAGTGAAGCTATTGACTCAGCTTTGCGTCTCCCAATAAACGTGGCAACGTTTCAGAATGGCTTGACTGTACATCTTCGTATTCAGACATGAAATTACGGTGCCCATTACTAAAAGGAATAGTAGCTTGTTTCTCTGAATAAGAAGTTATACCCTCGATACAGCGGTGTAACTGTTCGGAGCGTAATGCCCGCAGTAAAAAGATTGACACTAAACCATTAAGTAACGTTCTACGACGGTTTGAATCTATAGCTTAATATTTATACCGTCGAATAAAATGTCTATTGCCAATAGTGTACAGCACATCCCACTACTTGAATACATGATGTGACTCTCGGAATCACAGGAGAGGTGACGCTATCGACTTAGCTGTGCCACTCATAAAAGAGGTGGTAACGTTCTCGATCGGTTTTGCACTCCATCTGCTGATTCCTGCATGAAATTAAGGTGCACGTCACTAACGTGGAGACTAATTTGCTTCCCTAAGTACGAAGTTATACTCTCGATACAGCGGGTTAACATCTCTGGAGATATAGCCTTCGGTTAAAAGCTTGAATCTACACCAATAGGTAACGTTGTACAACGGATTGATTGTGTACTTCAATATTCAAAGACGTCAATGATTTGACTTCAATATTCAAACCGTGGTTTAATATGCTTAGTGCCAATACTTTTCAACGGATGTACTCCCTTGGAATGCCTGGTTTGACTCACGGAATCTCTGGACAGGTGAAGTTACTGACTTATCCGTTCGACTGCCAAAGAAGGTGGTCACGATCCCGAAAGGTTTGATCATCGATCTCCCGATTCGTTCTTGAAATTAAGGTGCCGTCACTAAAATTTATACCATTTTGCTTATCTGAGCACGAAGATGTACTCTAGATTCTGCGGGATAGCTTCTCGGAAGGAACGGCCTTCGGTGAAAAAGTTAGACCCCACAACTATTGGTAGTGCAATGCAACGGCATGAAGGCCTGCTTTAATATTCAAACCGTGAACAGAGGTGTCTATTACCAATTCTGCACAGCGCATTTACACCCGTATTATATGGTTTGCCTTTCGGAATCACAGGATATGTGTAGCAATAGTCTTTGCTGTGTGATGCAACACGGAAGGTGGTAACGTTCTCCGACGTATTGACTCTCGATGTTGATATTTATGCACAAAAATGTGGTGTCCGTCCGCTAAAATGCCTGCTAATTTGTTTCGCTGAACAGTATGCGACACACTCGCTACAGCTGGACATATTCCTTGAAGGTAGTGTATTCGGTAAAAAGAAAGACTTTACATCAATTAGTAATGTTCTCCGAAGGATTGACTCTCTACTTCAATATTCACATCGCCAATTAAGGTGACTAATGCCAATACTGTTCAGAGGATTTACTACCGGAATACCTGGTTTATCTCTCGGAATCACAGGATTGGTGACGCTACTGCTTTAGCAGTTCTATTCTCAAAGAAGGTGGTAACGGTCTCGCCCTGTTTGACTCTCGATCTTCTGATTCATTCATGAAATTAATGTGCCCGAGACTAAAATGTATACACATTTGTTCCTCTGATCACCTTGATATACTCTCGATACAGAGGGTTTGGTACTCGGAAGGTAAGTTCTACGGTAAAGACGTTGGCTGTTTGCCAATACGTAACGTCCTACCAAGATTTGACTCTGCACTTTAATACTTATACCATGAAATAGAGTGTACGATACCAATAATGTACAGCGAATATACTCCTGAAATACTTGATTTGACTCTCAGAATCACTGGATTGGTGAAACTACTGACTTGGCTGTTCGATTCTCAAAGAAGCTATTGTGATATCTGTCCGAACCTCAAAGAGGGTGGTAACGTTCTCGAGCGGTTTGGACCTCAATCTTCTCATTCATACATGAAGTTAAGGTGGACGACACTGAAATGAATACTAACTTGTTTCTCTGAACACGACGTTATACTCTCGGTAAAGCCGGAGAGATTCGCGGAAAGAAGGGTCACCGATAAAACTTTTGACTTTACATCAATTGGTAACGCTCTCAAACGGACTGACGTTCTACTTTATTATTCGAACCGTGGATTAAGGTGTCTAATGTCAATATTGTTCAGCTGATTAACTCTCTGAATGCCTGGATTGGCTTTCGGACTCAAAGGATAGGTGAAGCTGCTGAGTTAGCCGTTCGACTCTCAAGGAAGGTGGTAACGTACGCGAACGGTTTGACGATAGATCTTCTATCTCATACATGAATTTAAGGTGCCCGTCACTAAATTGTATAGTAATTTATTTCTCTCAACCCGAAGTTATACTTTCGGTACGGCAGATTAGGTTCTCGGATGATAAGGCCTTCTGTAAGAAATACGGATATATACAAATTGTTAACGATCTCCAACGGTTTGACACTGTAGTTTAATAATCATACCGTGAATTATAGTGTCGAGTGTCAATAGAATACAGCGGATTTACTCCCGATATGGTTTGCCTATCGGAATAGCAGGATATGTGAAGCTATTCACTTAGGCGTTCGACTCACAAAGCAGGTGAGATCGCTCTCGAAAGTTCTCGATTTTTCTATTGATGCATGATAACGGCATCCGCCTGCTAAAGTGTCTCCTAATTTGTTACTCTTAACACGAAGTTATATCCTCCATACAGCGGGTTGCGGACTCGGATGGTAAGGTATCGGGTAAAGAGTATGAC
>NW_027471663.1:0-22126 GCF_051020765.1 Lasioglossum baleicum
GCTTCGTCATCCTTGTGTCATGTTCAAACGAAGACTCGAGGCTTTCGACGTTGCTAGAATTTGAATCGTTTTGGGTATATTTCGAAGCTCAGAGCTTTTCGAGTATCGAACTTCTCGGAGGTCGCGATAGATTTGAGACTAACACTAGGATAAGGGTCAAAATGACTCGCTTCAGTCGTTTAATCTTCGTGATTTTTGAAAATATGCCGCTGTTTTAGGTAAAACTTGTGAAAACTTTGGTAAATTAATTGATTTATCGATCTAAGAATTTCATTCGCTTAATAACGTATAAAAGAAATAATAAATTATAACGTAATATATATTGTAAAAATCTTCCATTCTCTCACTCATTATTTATTTACACAACTTTTCCATGACAACTGTCACATACCATACATTCTAGATCTTTTAAGACCAATTTCACAAAACTTATATAGATATTTTATTAAAATATGGTCATTATTACGTATGCTCTTTTATTTTTATTATATGATAATAATTAATATCAATTGCATGCACTGTAGTTATGTATACATTACAAACCAATAGTTTTGGTGTCAAGATGTGATATCAAACTTGACAGCGAAACGACGTAACATGATCGCTTCAACACTCGAAATTTTATCTCTTTTACTCGTATTTACTATCTCTGAGCTGATTCTGTTAAACATAAGTTGCTTTCCAAACTCTCAAAAGTACCAAAAGGCAGCAAGACCTTTGAGGATTTGAAGAGACTTCCGAGACTCAGGACTCGAGACATTCGAGACTTTCAAGACGTAAAACTTCGAAGACCTTCAAAAATTTCAAGTTTCGAATGATATTCAAAGAGATCCAAATTTTTGTCAACCTAGGTATATATTATGTATGTACTATACTCGGAGCGATTCGAAGTGCTTCAAATCCTACAGCTATTCGCGAAATATTGGTTTGTTTTCCTTTCATGAAATCTTTTCATGTCGGTAATAATAATATTATTGCTGTTAATAGCGATATTAATATTATGACTCTTGATTCTATCAATACGGATAATATTATTTTAATATATAATATAAAAACGCTATTGGAATATAATTATAACCTAACAGGACTGTTACGATCAAAGCGTGAATTCGTATATGGTGCATTAAAATTAGGCTTTTCGAACAGCAAGAAATGAACAGCACAGACCCCATATTTCTCAAGACGTGGCGTAATGACGACTAAACCAATAGAAAAAATACTATGCGCATAAAGTGATCGAAATCGATACTAGTTGCTTCACATTAATATACATGAACCAATAAATTACACCAGGAACACGTAGGTTCTCAACAGGAACCCTCGTACAACACGGATGCCAGGGTTATGCGAGCTTCAGGCTACGTAAACGAAGCAAAAAGTAGGATTATGTTCGTAAAGCTGATTTTTCAGAGAATATGGAACGCGGCGGAGATTTCTGTCTATCAGCAGGATTTTTAATGCAACGATATGACCGTGTTATCTCGACGTAACGAATTCGGTCGTAATACAAGGACGCTAAACTCGATTTCGCAACAGCCCTAGCGCGTATGAAATTCAAGCGTTTAAATCGCAACTTCGTTCGGCGGTACCAGGACCACTAGCTGCCGAAAATCGTTTCGGGAGAACTCGGATCATTCGATTCCGTATCACGTTAACTACGGCGCAAATCTAATAGAGTGCCTGCAGCATCAAATGTCACTACTAGTTGTAGAGGGTTCGCAGTATTGTAGTTTTTGATTGGCTAATCCACCCTAATCTAATCGAACGTTCCCTGACATTGTAGCCGCTAGGTCTCTCCTGCAGCGTCATTCTAACCAATCGGTATTCAATTACAAATTACAATCTTGCGACAACCTCGTTCCGACAACGTGCGTTGTAAAAATTCTATTATGTTGATTGGAATATTTTAATAATTTTTTTTTTTCTTTTTGCGAATCTCGTATGACCATTTTTAAGTATTCTTGTGCAGTGTCTTGTAGCTGTTGCATTTTACATTATGGAAATGGTATTATAATTACGAAGATTTTTTAATATCTTCCGAAAACTTCGTACGATTTTTTTTAAATCATGTAGAATATGTGATAATATATAATATTGTGCATTGTAAAAATTGCATTATAATGAAATATATTTCAAGTACGTTGAAAATCTTCGTTTTGTAGTGACTATAGTCGTTTTGTATTATAAAAGTTAATTATAATGATCGTCTATTTCTTTGGCAAATTTTCATTTCAAAATATTTATATATAATATATGTATATTGATAATATATTATATCGTGCATTATAAAAATTATGTTTAACATTTTTTTAAATCCTCGTTAAATATTATATTATTTTTATATAGGATAGGTATCTTGTATCCTGTCACATTATAAAAATTGTATATAGTACAACGATATTATATATTTGTAGATTCTCTTGAGACTATTAAAAAATATTTGCATATATATACAATGTTTCACATAAAATATTTCTATAATAGGCATAAATTGCAACAATATTGTTGAAAACCTTACAAATTGAACGTTATATTAAAAATATCTAATAAAATTTATTGAAATAGTTTAGAATAAATTCCAGTTAAAAAGTTCGATATTGGAAAGATATAGAAAATAATTACTGGAAAATAATATATAGATATATATTTTCGCTATGAATTAATTCCTTATGAAATTTGTTATTTCCGAATTTTTAAATATTATATTTAATACGTATATTATAACAAATTTTCATCAGCAAGTCATTTATTGTGACTAATTTCACACCTTTAGAGAACCATGACAATTGGTATGTAAATGAATTATAACAAATACAAAATATTTATCAATAATTGATCTCACAGTCTACGTGAAAAATTTTCACTTCTCTCTCTCTCTCTCTCTTTCTCTCTATGCACCTCTATATCGTCTCGATACTGCTTTCCATCTCAAATATAGTTTCACTACATCAGACGAAAGTCACTCTTCCTATCTACTCTCAAGAGATGTCTCTCACACTCATCCACATTCGTTCTCCTCTCTGATTGGCACTCGGGTATATTTAAATAGAATTGTCCAACATACATTAATATTTACACTCGTCAACTATCAGGTAATCACAAATCACATTGTCAAACACACTCGCACGTCACTCATACCTTCTTCGTATTTTCTTATATTGTATACATTGAAAAGCAATTCTATAATTATCGCATCCTTGGATACCAAGAAATAGGAATTTCCCCTGAACGAACGTCATTCCACGATCAATGTTTAACCCAAATCCCAAATCACGTTCGTCCTTAGAATACCAAAGAGGCAATGTACCGACGTTACTCCTGCGCTGTCACTATTTTTACGAAGAAACAGGAGACGATTGGACGGAATTAGCAAGACTCTAACTCGTGTACCCCGTTGGATCAGTCAATCGTGGCGGCGTGATGCATGGATGATGCTTGGAACGCAAAAATATCGTATCGCGTGAAACCGGTTTCCTACTGCGCAGACAGGCTCTGATCATTCGTTGGTGATTCAGGATTATCCCGAGTTTGATCATATCGAATCTTCCTATGCGTACTACTACGCATCGCATTATTCTAGATTCCGTCCGTTTGACAAGCCGCATCAGGATGTGCAGTTCCCGACTGAGCATCAGAATGGGAATTTCTTTATAACCTGCATCAATGAACCGATCAGAAGAGTTGGAAGCATGCGAAGCACGTTGTTCCGTAAAATAAACGTATCATTAAGTCGGATACACTCGGATACTTCACCCCTTATCCTAGTTACGAAACTCTCTAGAGCCTACACGGCTGTCCTGGTTCTAAAGACCTTGTCTGACTAATGATAAAGACTATAAGATCATTGAAACGCGTTTAACCTTTCTAAACATATTCGCTCGACAATGTGTCGCAATGTTGTAAACATGCTGCTTCATAAAGATGCGACATAATATCCACGACGTACTCTGATTTATTGGCTAAACGCGTAGTTTACTGCTAATCTTATTATGTCATGCCTTTTTATAGTTGCGTAATCGTTTTGTTGGAATTTATCGCGCAATGTCCACGTTTATTTTAAATTAAGCTGGAATTTATTAGTCCTGTTCGTTGAATTTCGAGCAGTATCTTGAACGATGGTAGTATTATAATAGTACATGTAGCATGATTTAGTAGATTTTTCAGAATATAGTATTTAGTATTGGGATTAAATTTCAACTTAAGTTTACATTTATTCGTTGTATTTTTAAAACTCTGGATATCATAGGAAATGCTTATAATTAATAATTAATACTTGTTTATCGAATAGTACGTAGCAATAGCACTCAATACTATGGAAAATTTGTTTGATTTGTTTATTAATTTTATTAAAATATAGTGCCTATTATTGGCAATAATTTCAAATTAAACTCGAATTTGTCAATATCTTTGGCAAAATTTTGAATAACACGTAAAGGAGCATTAGTACAAAGGACGTAGATAAATTTCTTAACTCTGTCTACCAATTTTACTGAAATATATTACATAATATTAGCATTAATTTCGAATCAAATATAAATTAGTCTCAGGATGATATAAAAGATTATTCACTTCTGTGTACTAATTATATTAAAATTAATTTGAAATTGCCTTCAATCTTATAAATTTTATTCACCAAACTTTTGTACAATTTATTACGAAGAATATCTACTATATTGTAATCCTATAATACTTTTATTATTATTCTACTAACAATACCACGAACAAATTTCATTCTTGGAATTCATATAAAAAACAAGGGTCATTAATTTTCTTCATCTTTTATATCATAATCAAAAGCACTGAAATCAACGCGAAATCGATCTTACAAAACTCTACCTGCTTCATAATTACAATACGATAATATAAATTTACTGAAATTAATAAAATTAACATCGTTCTTGACTTTACTTGCAAAATGCAACAAACTCGAGTACAATAAACACAAGGTATGCACATAATAACGCATGTCGGTCCAACGATACTACCACTTACGATAACGTAGGAGAAATTAGCGCGAGGTCTGGCCGGAAAGTTTGGCAACACGGAATCGGCTGGTGATAGCGTTGGAGACATTCACGGTACCTAGCCTGATGATAATTCCATGCTGGTCGTTTGCTTATGGAGAGAGAATAGGAGCAAGTTTATCGAACCGAGATGCTGTACGGGCGCGAATATAGACATCCGACACACCCTAAGACCGAGATATCTGAGCACGACGGTGCATGCGAGGGTGCATACATTGTGCCGAGCCACCCTTCTTGACAACGACGCCCCAGTAACACCCCCCGAGAGCCAATAATACCGCGTACTAGCGGGCTACTACGACGGCTTATTATTTTCCTACGGCTCATCGAACCCAGTGTGCTTGCTATCAATTACAGGACATTCCACGCGAGGTCCCCCTGCCTTGCAGGACTTAGACGGATCAGCCTAACCAGAATCCCATCTGGTAAACTTTTACGTTATGCCCATTTAGCCACGCCGATCTGGCCGTTCGACGGCTAGGACGAGGGAAACGGATTTCAAGGCGTCGGTCTTACCATCCCGTTAACACGCGTAATTAATACGACAGACTCGTTCGAAACGTCGTTCAATTACCTTCTACATCCTACGAGCGGACAAGCTCGAAGCTGCGCTAATAAAAATCGAGAACGTCGAACAAATTGCGCAACCGGCGATCTATCCGTGGAAAGAAGTAAATTGAATGGACGAAGAAAACGCGCGACACGATTGGCTTATTGAATAAACATGAATCGAGGAGAAAAATCAGTAAAGCAGTGCCGAAATGTGGAACGGTATCGGTGGTACTGCCTGCTGGTATAACTGTATCGGAGCCGGCGGAAGGAACGGTCGGGGCATATATGTAAATCGAAATAACATTATCCGTTGCTCTTGCGGCGATAGTGGGCTAAAAAGGCACGGGAGAAGATACAGAAGAATGGAGAACGGAGCACGAGAGGGACGGAGAGACAAGTAAAATAGAACCAGGAACCCAAAATTCGAGTGAAGGGGGATAAAATGCATTTCGCCCGCCACCCTTGTCGCCGTAGGCGACTGCACGTCGCAATGTAAACGCAAACTCTTCCGCGCGCAACATATGGCCATGTTAGTTGCTCTTACCTATATTTCCCGTGCTCGTGTCAACGATACACGCGAAAATGCGTGAAGAAAATGTCCAGCGGTCGCGAGTTTCCGTCGGTGATATTATTACGCGTCGATAACGAGTGACCAATGACTAAATTTCGAAATAAGAGATTCAGAAATTTGGGTCTGATATGTCCAAGCGTCAATAACAGGTGAGATAACGTTGAATGATAAATTTCAAGGTAAAAAATTTTAATCCTATTGGACCTATCAGGACTTACAATTTTGCTAAATTTCAGAATAACAAATTTTAATCGTACAGGACCTATCAGAGCCAAAATGTTTAATTTTTTATTTTTAAATTTAGCATTCAACGTTGTCGCATTGATCACTTGTTATTGACACTTGGATCAGACCCCAAATTTTAAAGTCTTTTATTTAATAATTGCCTTATTGTGGAATATGGATAGACTGAAGACACGTATGTTTTCTACTAGTATTTGAATATGTCGCGTTAACACTCCTAGGTGCAACCTTTTGAACCTAAAGACGCGTGTCTCGCGAGTCCTCTAGCTAAATCTGGCACGAATCCGTTTTCAATTTATTTCTTATCCGTATAAAACTCCAATGGTTGTTTTTGAAATTTTCTTTTGATACAATTTTTCGATATCTCCTCGTATTACGTGTTTTTCTTATTTTATTTGTTCGTTTTCTGGCCATGATAGGTTTGGTGTTGAATGAGCTAAAATGACGGAATTTATTGTATTTCTCGAGTGTTAGGTTTCGTTATTGAAAATCTACAGCGTTGGGAATATCCTGAAGGGTTTCAAATCTATGGTTGTAGGGGAAAATTCCACGTGTTGCAATTTTTAAAAATTCTTATTTATTGCACGTATGTATTTATCATGATACAACAGGCACGAAAGAATCTTATATTTTATAAAGGAATTATGTAATTTAAGCGAATGATTATATGTGATATGTCTGAGGCAATATCTCAGAAATGAAAATACTACAAAATTTTTGCTGATAAATTCTTTAGAACTAAAGTAATTACGTATATCCTTTATCTTCTGAAATGTATATACAGTCGAACCTTGTGAAAACTAAAGCTTCGAGTTACGGAGCTTTCGACTTATCAAAATTTGTTAATGAAAGAAGTTTGACAGCAAAAAATTTGATATACACAGACTTTATAAGACTACAACCCGTGCCATCTTATCTATCTAATCATAGTCAGAACAAAGTAAATGTAGAATAATAGTTTCTGAAATCTCATGCAGCCCATGAACTTCGAACTGTAATGGAAACATATAGGGTTACACTTCTTGTAGATTAAAATTTGTTGCAAAAAAAAAAAAGAAAATTAAAGGCATCAGGGTATTTATTTAGAAAGTAGTCTAACATTTAACTGTTTATTTTTATCAGTGAATATAAAACCATGGCACCAATGGAATGTAAAGGTTCAATACGTTGATTGAATTTATTACGATTAAAGTGAATTAAACTATTATCGAATTAAATTATATTATATCTTGTAACGAAAAAATTAGACTATATACGGCTAGATCAATCGAATAAAACGATAAAGCACCGATTTACTAATTAACTTGTTTAACCTTCTCAGTAGTAATTAATAATTGTTGGACTGGACTATTTTCATCGCTCGTTAATATTACTTTATTAATATTATATATAATATTCGTATCATATTCTTTTATTACATTCATGTAATAATTCATAGTTACATAATCTCTGTTCACATTTATCTGATTTGAACATCACGGAACAGGCTGAATATTATCTTCGTGTCCACATTCATACAACGAAAAAACTACACAAAATAATTTGCCAACGCATCCAGTGGATTAGCCCGAGATACATGCGTGTCGATATAATTTATTGGAATACCAGGCGAAAACACGACAGCAGGAGCCATGGGCAACAAAGTAGCCATCTCTGCGCGCACACTGTACATAATTAGGTTTTTATCGGAGCAGAAAGCGACATTAGCAAGAAAAAGGAACGAAGAAAAATATGAGATCGTGCGCTTCCTGTAGCCAGGATAAAAACACGCGGCCACTAATCAGCGTATCAAGGCAGGCCTACATGGTAACCGAGAAAGTAAAAGCGATGTCAAATTTGTATGCATATCTGGGAAAAAGTGCGCGAACGTGTCGGCGTGGCAGGTCTATTACATTTGACAAGAGCCATCAAACCTGTTGCGATAGAACGATATCATTAACCGTCGCGTTGGCTCTCTTTCGTCGAAAGGATTCCACCAACGAGCGTTTCCTTCGCGGAAGGAATTCTATCGCAGGAAAAGACGTGTCATATCGCGAGGACGGTCTGTGTGTGGCCGAGCTGCTGGACGGCGAGGTGAGCTCCGGCTCGCTAAGTTGTCACTCGCAGTCAGCGACTCCTTTTTGTCAGACAGAAGGAAAGGAGTCAGGCGGAAAGCAAGGGGGACAGAGGGTCCTGGGTACCCCAGGGTTCCCTCCTTGGTCCCCCCAGGGAACCCCCTGCCCGTCAACAGCCGCGGATTTCCAGTTTTTCTTCCAGCTGCACGCAACCAGCTCTCGATCTAATAGCTTGCTTCGTCCTCCTCCTCTTCCTCCACCTTCTCATCCTCCACTTCCATGTCTCCGACTCCCTTCTCCACCTTCGGTTCTTTCTTCTTGCTTACCCTCGTCGTTCTCTCTTGCATCGCGACTCTGCCTCCCTCTCTCTCTTTGGCCCCTCTCGTCCAGCAATCAAGAAACGTTTGTACGAGGTTGCCGGGTAGAGGCGAACTCGCAGAACCCGGACTGAGAATCGACCTAATGAGGATAATTCCTGCATTGATTGCCAAGACGCAGCGAATGGTACAAGCAGTGCTCGCCTGACTAGCAGCCTGGCTGGTTGGCTTGGCTGGTTGGTTGGTTGGTTGGTTGGTTGGTTGGCTGGTTGGTCGGTCGGTTGGTCGGTTGGCTGACTGACTGACTGCCATCGGTAAATCATTCTTAATTAAACGATAGATATTTAATTAGGAAGACCCAGATTGAGTTAGTTATGAGGCATTTAACCGTCGTCCGTTATCACGGTGGGCGACTCGGAGATGGCATCTGGCGAAGTGATCTGGCTGCTTGTGCCTCCCAGGCCTTTATTGTTTAATGAAAAAGAGGGCGGGTCGGGGAGGGAGTAGGGAAAAAACGGCTAATGTTCGATCACGTAAAAGCAGTGGCAATGGAATATAGAATCGTTAGGCGCGTGTTGTTCGCTCAAGTGTTTTCACAGAGTGTTGCCAGCGATTAACTTTAGTGACGCGTTCGTTCATCTCCGAACGTTCCCGAGGTTTCTGTAGTTTTCGATTATATACGCAGGAATACTAAGGAATTTGAAGGGTGTTCTCATGGTTTATCGTTTAATAAGCTTCGGATATTAATTTCCTCGTTCTTTTGCTTTTTATAATATCGGGGTCGAAATTCGATGTTACGTATTGGACGATGTAAATGTGAAGAATAAACGTGAACAGAAAAGTAAATACATCATCACGTTGAAACATAAATTTATCGTTCGCAGTTAATATAAAATGTAATATTAGGTTCAGAAAGAAGAAATCCATTATTTTTATAATTTTAAATGGATTTCTTTTTCTGCAATCTAATATTTGTTATTTCTGGAGTACGTTTGTTGGTATTATGGTATTAGCGATATGTAGCGTGTGCTTAAACATAGTACATATATGTGTATACTTATAATTTAATGGTGGCATTATGTAACTTACGTTACTAATTAATACACAGATAATTACAGTTATATTCCTATGTATATTGAATAAAAGTCAACGCTAATTCAAAAGCACTTTTGTAAATAAAAGAAATTTGGGGACATTCATTTTGATCGTTTTTGTAGTTGTGTTATTCAATATTCAAGTTTTCTAATGTAGCGTTATATAGTACGTACAGTATCACTTATTTACACAACAATATTAAAACCTTATATAGTAATATTATTAATCACTACTATTATATATATTTTTTACGTCAATTGTTGCGATATTGTTAAGCAGGAGCACACTGATATTGTACTTGTAAAATAATACGTAATATTATTACATTAAAGGATCACTGATATTACAAAACTAGTAACTAATTTCATATATTATAATTTACTTAGTAGCTATATCGCGGCATTGCTGTAAAATTTCTACCAGTGCTTAATCATCAACTAATAATCTCTCTTATTCATAGCGATTCACGGCGATAAAGAAGACTATGTATACTCGTAAATCCCAACGTTGCACGTGTAACCGATAGCAACGAAACGTCGAATCTTGATTTAAAAAAAAAAAAAGAGAGAAAAAAAGTAAAATTCCGAGGTAATCCGCCCACTGACGCAACGGAACGCAACGTTCCATCAGCGATCCATCCGACATGCTGGATAGCTGAAAATCACGGAACACTGGCACCCCAGAAATGACGGTAGCGCCACGTGACCGTGGTGTCAGTGCGTGTACCGTGCCGGATACATAAAACACTTAACGGCTAATTTCTCAGCGGGGCGCGAGACGTGGAGGGAGCGAAAGGCGGGCCCTGGGTGATCGCGGAAAGACGATCGAGCCGACGAAGGTTCACGCCTGTCGAGAGAGGTTTTGACGGGTGGTGAGAAATAGCCGCGGCCAGGACAAGTACAAAGTACACGGCCGAGACGGGTCAACGGGTCAGGCAAACGCCAGGCGCCCCGCTCGTCCTCGTGATCTGGTTCTCGTTCCTCGCTGAAAAGACATTTCCTTTCGGGGGACGAGCCTCGACGCTTGTTTCCTTTACAGACTCTCTTACAGACTCTCTTACAGACTCTGTCCCGGCATCCTCGCCACTCTTTCTCTCCCAATCACTCTATTTCCATCCCACTTCTCCGCTCCCCTACCTCCGCCTTTTCCTTTCTGCTTCTCGAATTACAAATTATACCGGCAATTAACGACGAGCCCGAGGCTTGTACGAACCTTCCACGGCGAACCCAGCGACAACGTATCCGCGGTTAATACCGGTATTCCCGTCGACGTACGTATGTACAAGGAAACTTAGCCGCGTCCTCTCGAGTAGCCGTGCACACGTTTTGATGGAACACGATTTTTTCCGATGCATCGTTACGTCTATGGCGATCCCTGTCCTTAAGCGAGCGCTTACTTCATGCCGAAGACGTAGTGGCGTAACTCTCTGCGCGGACTGGCAAGGTCCACGGTCCGGAGTATGCCACTACCGACGGATCTCATGGAAAATGGAAATACATGATTGTGTCTTGGAAATTACGAAGCGTCCCCGGACGGCAAGAGGAGATGCCGAAGATAAAATGCTGCCAGCGGCTTTCCTACGAGCTCTCAAATCGTGCGTCAACGACGTGACCGGATTATAGAACCAGTCTGCCCGTGGAACTATGATTTAAAATCGTGCGAGCGACGAGAGGCTCCGGGGAAAATTCACGGACCGGATCTAATGGTATCTTTGCTTTTTCTTTTCGGATATGCATGAGGGAAGATGAGGGTTACGGCAAGAATTTTCGCGGGAGCAGACATCGATGAATCTAGGGGAAATCTTGGGTATTTCACTGCTGGATTCAGTGGGCAGAAGCAACGGAGCTGTTTTTCTGTTTTTGAATTTATCCGTGTATTCGAATGATATGAACCTTCATGGTCACATGAATGATTTAAACGACTGTCTAGTCCTTTAGCACGTAACCGTCACGGAGTCCTTCACATACACACAAGACCAACATACAATAGATTTCGCGATTAGATTCATTTACACGCATTCGTCTGTTTCAACATTGAGACCCGACAGTTTATTGTATTATTGGATAGCAAATGAGTCGCGATCTCTTTCGTCTCTTTTGGCACGTGGAGGAATATGAGGTTTAGGGGAAGAATTTTCGTAGAAATGGGTGTGCGAATGTTTAGGGTACTTGCGGTTTGTTTGCTATCTTTTCTAAGTATCAGTGGACGTGTTTTCATAGTTGATCGGGAGCAAGTGCTGTAATGGTGATAGACGTGGTGTTTTTATGGAGGGATTAAAGGGCTTAAAGTGCTAGAAATGATGTATGGACACTTGTATAGCTGAACTTAAGTAACTTGATCTGGCATTCGTGTTTTTATTGAGAAAATTATAGGGAAATATAAATATCTGTGTTTGTTACATAGTTACATATTTTGATTCAATTCGATGTAGAAATTAGTATCATATTACAACGATTTAGATCACTATACTATTCCAATTATTGGCTTTCAGTTATTGGATATTGGATCTGTTTTAATATTTGATTACGAAGCAAGTTTTGTAATAGTGGTAGATGTGTTGATGTTGAATCAGCGAAATAATAATTATGATATGGTATCAGAATTATTATAAAATATGTTGAATTGGATTTAATTCGTTTAAAAATCTAGTATATTTTAACAATTGGCTCTTTAAAATATTATACATATACATTGTGTTGTGAAACAAATAACAATGGTATAAAACAGTTTATTAGAGAGATATAAATATTTCTGTGGCTCTGTTAGAGTTGTTAATTATATTTCCAAAAATATTCTGTTTTCAACGGAATTCTTTCACAACAAATATTGGTATTAGTGAAAAAATTATATCATGACTCACACTAATCTGGAAATTACAAGGATTTAAGTAACAAATGAAGCTTGGAAAATAATACTTCACCTCAGGTGAGATGCAATCACTGAAAAAGAATGGTAAAAATTATTAAAAAATTTGACAATAAACTCAGAATAACGTGGGATATGAAACCTTTTAATTCTCAAAAATATTCGAAAATACGTGTTATTTTATCGGATCATTTTTAGTAGCAATCACAAACAATTTCCAGTCTTCCGGTATCACATTCAACGTTTGAAAAATTCCAAATATTTCTTACAGCTGCTATAAATTCTCAGAACTTCATCAACACATTCTCAACGCTTGATTATCTGCAAGTCCACCGTATTTCACTCGTCAAAACATTGACACACGAGCATTCGAATTTCGAATACTTCCAGGAGCAGGCATATGCTGTTAGCCTTTTGACAAGCCTCGTAGAGATTCCATAAAGACACCGTACCATATAATCGCAAATTGTGCTGGCTGTCTATGGTTATCTAAATAGAATACTCTAAAACGACATGGAAAGAAGACAAAAACATTTTGCTCGTATTCCCTGTATCAAAGATGAGCATCTCCGAGCAGAGACGATGCAGCTCCGGCGGATGAAACGAGGAACGAGAAGCTCGCCTTATTTTTTCCAACGAATCGTTCCTTTATTTTCCCGATGCAAGAGATATTAAAGTCTGTACATGCAGGCTATGTCGCGTAACACAAGAGCCTCGGCGAGTGAAGCTAAGTGGCATTTTACCGAGCGTATTACATTTATTTAATATTATTTACGGCAGGTTTTACGACACCAATGATACGTATACGGAGTCTACCCAATATCAAATATAACGTCGTAACCCCGAGAAAGCGCGGAGGGTGGCGGAGGCAATAAATGTACGGCAAACGGCGTTCCCGATAGGCATCCTTACATACAGGTTCACCCTTCGCATATAGGTAGCAATCGAAGACCCGCTAGACCTCTATGTCGCCTGTGGAAAAAGGAGCAAGCGAACTTGCCACTTTTCCTTTCTTCCCTCGTATGTCTCGCCGCTAACATTTTCATCTCATCCGCGCTAAAAATTAAATGGATTTTATGAAACATTCCGTTCGAATACCGATTACGATAGTGCCACGAGGTCGGTCATATTTTTCATCACAATTCATATGTGGAATTGGCATAGCGAATTTTCCACTTCTCCTTTTTTCCTTCTTGTATCCTGTCGCTGACATTTTCATCTCACTCGCGATGAAAATTAATTTGATTTTGTTATACGT
Organism: Lasioglossum baleicum; assembly: GCF_051020765.1. Classification (NCBI taxonomy): domain Eukaryota; kingdom Metazoa; phylum Arthropoda; class Insecta; order Hymenoptera; family Halictidae; genus Lasioglossum; species Lasioglossum baleicum. The sequence continues at coordinate 13,980 of NW_027471663.1, forward strand.
TCAATTCGAATGGCGATTATGATAGTAAGGCAGGATAATTGTTCATACGTGGATTTGTCATTTCTTCTTTCTTCCCGTGCATGTCTTATTGGTGATATTTTCATCTCGTTCTTTTTAAAAATTAAATGGATTTTACAAAATATTCGATTCGAGTACTAATTATGTTAGTGCGACGAGATCATTGTTCATATGTGGAATATTTATAGCGAATTTTCTACTTCTTTTTCTTCCTTTGAAGGTTGTAGGGTCGTGAGTGATAACTGTTTATAAACTTCCAATTTTACGAACGAAGTTTTTACACTTTACTTTTAATTTATACATATGTTACTATTTACGATATTGAATATAGAGTAGAACTCTTGACACATATGGCTCGTCACATGACAAAAACATACACACATTGTTCCCTAATTCTAGGGAAAATATCACGATTACGCTAATGAGCAATGATCAAGTGCTGGATAAAACAGAGGTCTTATAATATCTTACATATATCTCATTTCATTCACGCTGGAAATTAAATGGGTTTTATAAAATATTCAGTTCGAACGGCGATTATGATAATACGACAAGATAATTGTTCACATGTGGAATTTGCATAACAAATTTAATTCCTGGTATGCGTGAACGTTGATGTTTAACGATTAATCAGTGTAGGTTTTTTTGGGGAGGTAAATATGTTGTTGAAGTAGATGGCGCCCCAGTCGGGTTCGAAGACATTGTCTACTATGCCATCTATATGTACTTTTCTCGTTTCTTCACTTTGTCGTATGGGTGACGTCGATTTTCTTGTTTCGAAGTTTCGAGGTTTTCTTTATTTTCTTTGCCTTGTTTTGACTTAGGTGTTCGTGTCAATAATCTGGTGTTTCTTTGTCATTTTTCACTTAAAATCTTATCTTATTTGTAAACGATTTCGATATCCCATTAGATCGTCATTATTTAATGTACATACCTTTTATTATCAAAATGTATTAAAATTATCTGATAAAGTTGACTATACGTTTGTTTAATCCTCGAGGTATCCTTATGATTAAATAAAATAAATATGATCGATAAAAATAATATTTACTATTCTATAAATAGTAATAAAATAATAAAAAGTACCTGAAATAACAGATGAAATAGGATAATAAAATAGCATATATAAGATATTAGAGACGTTCGTTTAAACTGACATTAAACAAATTATTTATCGATATTACATTCATTTTTCAACAAAATATATGTTTATATTAATATATTAGTTAATACTTGCAAAGCTCGAAATTTCTATTTAGTCGGAAAAACGTAGTATATTTTGTATGGACAATTCCGCAGAAAAGCGACGTTTATGATAACCATAGCTTTTCGTTCAAATAATATAGGCCATTCTGCCGAATCTGAAACAGGGCGCGGCGCGATCCAGACGCGATAGAATTTGTACTTGCGCTGTATTGATCGATATCAATCGGTACGTTGATAGCAAGAAGTCTGCAGTCTTATAAGAAAGCAAGTCCGGTGGTCGAGGATTGTGCGCATTCAGTATCCATGTAAATCCAACTACCCGTATCGCGTGGAATTCAATTCGAGTCGCTCGTCTACCGGGACGATGGCCGCCGAGCAAAAGAGAAAAGACTATAAGGGGAAACAGAGAAAGGTTGATTCCGAAATGGCTAAATAGAAAACGCAAACGACACCCGATTTTACGGCCACTCACACCCCTACCATTCTCCTGATTCTCTCTCCTCTCTCGTTCTATAGCTCTCGCAATTCGTCGCTCAGTTGTACGTGTATCTCCACATTCTTCGCGTGGCCAACGAATTTCAACTTGTATAACTTGCAAGAAGAAGGAAAGGTCACGAGATTATATTTAGGTAATAATAATCGATTCATAGTGAATATAGATTTTTCAATCGAACCTAATCCCGTAATTATGTAACCGTAAATTTTCTCTCTGGAAATTCTAACATTTTGAAAAGTCAGATTTCGTTTCGTAAAAGGAGTATCTTTCCTTCGTTATTTTATGATTATAGTTAAATTCAGATTCATGATCAATTGAGTTCAGATCTTTTTCTGGGACTAATGTATTTCTTTTGGAAAGAGTTTTCGAAAGTTATTGTCGATGTCGACGTGATGAGATATTTTTGTCCTTTATTCGTCAAGCTTATTATTTTCTCAGAGATAATTTTCAATCGAGAATTTCAAGTCACGAGAAAAGTGTAAAGTTTCGAAATATAATTCTTATTTTACGAGAAAAAAAGGTTAATCAGAATGGTCTTGTATAAATACTTTAAATATACATTTCACTTCTTTGAAACCAAACTCATCATAAACTTTCAGCTTTGTTACACGAAAAGTAGCTTCTATATATTGTCTGAAATTCGACACACGTTATTTAGGAATTTCGAAGTGAAGTAAGTGCATACTTCGGTTATTAAAAATCTCGAAGTTTTGTATTTTCAAAATTTCTAGGTATTTTACTTTAAATATACTATTATCTTAATAATTTCAGCACAACTTTTATATATCATTTATTCGAAATTTGAAACTAAAATACTCGAATACTTCTATCATGTAGTTAAAAGCAGAAATATATATTATATAGAATCTATCCCATAAGTATCAGAAAAGAAAAAAAAATTCCGTATTATTCGAATACGATACGCAGATAAATACTAACATAGTAATCGACAGCTCTGTATACTAGACAGGACTATTAACCATTAGGCCCAGGATTTGTCCTCATTGAATTGCAAATACTCGAGTACTTCCATGACCAACTGTATTACGTTCAGTACTGCTCTAAATTAATACATTGTAAACATTAATGCTTTCAAAAATAGGTATGTATTACTAAACCTGCTCTAGAAATATCAGACAAAATTTAAATTATTAAAAAAAATAGAAATTAACTCGACTACGATAAACACGTAGTAGACAACAGGTCTGTATACTAGACAGAACTATTAAGCATTAGGCCCAGGATTTGTCTCTGTCCGAAGAAGGTGGATCGTATCGAAGAAACGTGCGTCTGCAAAAGGGAAGGAAATCGAGGGAGAACAAAACTTGGCCTCTCGGCACTTTTTGGAACGTATAACGGCCTTGGGTATACGAGGGGTATCCGTACGCGTAGCCATCTTACTGGTTCCTCACCTTACCTTTGAATATTTTATGCAGACAATTCGCCGGTGCAGTTATTTCATGCCGGCCTCACGAAAAAGATTCCGTACTCGCAGCACGTACCGCGGAAAGGTTCCGTACAACAGTGCACTATACATCGATTGTCGGTCACAATCACTGTACGTATTACTGTCAAAACAAACCTACGTACAAACAGATTTCCAACGCTCAGTGTCGATAAAATGTACGTTGTATCTACGGTCGAATTTAATTTTTTAATACGCCAATTTTTTTCCGCAGATACACAATTTCGCTGTGCAGGGGAAACTCGAGCAGTGTCTAACCTTTATTTCGTCCTACAAATGAATTTCGCGAAAGTTCAAAAAGTAATTCGCCGTATAAATTGCACGCAATGAAGTAAGAAATATTTTTGTAAAATTTGACGTTAAAATAATATTCGAAATTTAGTTTTGTGTAGGTTTATTTCACAGAAATTATTGATATTTTCTCGATCTGAGCATTCAACATTGAGCTACTTTTAAGTTAGATTGTTCCTATAAATGGAGACAAATTTAAAACAAGAGAATTATTTATTTAATACCAGTACACTTTTGTTTAAAATATTGCTTCGTTAAACTGATAGGAATAGTTTAAATATCATAGTGATCGGTTCGTGGATCATTTTATATACCTTTTTATTTATCAGTATTATTTAAATATTTTCTGCTGAAATTATGTATATTATGTATATATAATTTAATGTACATTTAAAAGAGCAATTTCATTGTTTATGGAAAAATGTTGCTCGGTTTGTTATTTCCAAAGTTTGCTATACATTTTTATCTTTCATCGTACACTTACTGAAAAAAACTAATAGTATCTTTATATAACTTCAAAATAAATTATATTGAAGGATATATTTTTATAATATTTTTAATACTTTTAATTATTACGTAGTATATAATGGTATTACTTAGCAACATCGTACATAAAATGGATATAAAGTATAATCGAACGTAAAAATAAATAACTCGAAATACCAGAAGAAAAAATAACAATTTTTTCCAATACCAAATGAAATTACGAAATATTCCGAAACCGAAACCAATCCATACGAACCACCGATTATTAAAGGTTCTAATTATTTATCATTCGTAAACCACGCCTCTCTTCTTTCCGCTACTCGCGCGAATCGCACATTTGGCCGAAGAATAAAGAATAAAAGAACCATAGGAAATTTGGCGAGAAGGAATTACATCGTTCGGCGAAATGCAATTAATTATTCAAAGCCTGGAAACGGTTGGAATCAAGCGACGTATACATTGACATAGAAGCCACAGTGTCAAAATCGTCACGGTGAATTTGTTCGCCTGGCATCCAGTTTAAGTACATCGACGCGTAGCTGCCGTGTATAACGTCACAGCGGCGTTATCGCTGTACCAGCGGCTATACCTATACAGGCATACAAAGGTACAGAGAGGATGTACGTATCGCAGCTACGGCGGAGCCAAGTAGCATTTGCATGAATTTGTTGGTCCGATATCCCCGGCAAGGGTCGTGCTTTAAGCCGGAGGAAGCGAAACTCCACGGTCGGGACAGCGTGATCCCCGGCCAGCCGAGACTCCTTTAAGAAGTACTCGAGGGGAGGTGACTTTTTTCAATTTGTTAATTCAGGGTAATCCTGAGGGTGGCTAATTTCGAGCCAACCCTCTCTCCTCTGCTCCCCGACCAGCGATACTCTCCTCAAGCTTCCTCGCTCGTCTCCCTACCGCGCCGTAGCCTCTTCTCCTTGCAACTTTTAATCTCTGCTATATTTCTCCGCCCTCCCCCGTGTCTACCCCCCTTCGCTCAACATCCCTCCGCCGCGTGAAATTACCACGCGTTACCCGGCGCGCGATCCAGAATCGCTTATGGCCGCTGCGCTTTCGAAGCTTTTTTCGAAATCCGATTGTCGACGATGAATTCCGAGATTACCTAAAACGCTCTCGGGGGTAATAATGTAAATTCCTCCGACGTGCTTTTTTACGAGGCTTTCTCCACGATTGTACTTATTCGTGACCCGGGAACATAATCTCGCTGCTGCTGGAAACAAGAGAAATATTCGGATCCGGCGAGTACGCCGGGAATAAATCGTTGGCCGATCTCTCCTAGGTTGCCAGACGTGGTTAACGATTCCACGGGACACGTGAAATAAAGCGGAGATCCCGGTGGCTACGTCTAGCGAAACGATGTCATAGTCTTTGAACGTTCTTGAGGCACGAGGGTGGTCGAACATGGACTAGTGTACACATAGGGTAGCTAGTAGGATGACGGGCGTCGGCCATGTTGTCTTGACATTCTCCCTCGAGGGTTGTCGGGGGTGGATATATTTAGCCTGCTGCCTCCAGGGACCCTTGCCACCCCAACCGCCACCCCGACCGCCACCCAACCCCCAAACCACTCCCGACTTATGATGCCGTTGTCCGACCAACCCCAAACTTTCTGCCACTCCTTACACCAGGTTTATACACAATGTTCCGGCGAATAAAGAAAACACACGTTCCTGCCTAAAGCAACTGAAACACCTAAACGTACCACAGCCTCACTCGGTTTCGTCCTTTTAATTATTCCGTGGATAAAGAGCTTATGTTTTTCTTATTGTTAAGTACGTCCGAGTTGTTATCCGTAGCGCCATCGTAGATGTCAATATTTGTTTTTCCAACTAATAAGTGTAGTAAATTTATCAGGACAGAGCGTTAAAGGGGATAGAATTTAGCTTTTATTCTAATTTATATTAAATTTTGTCCTTATCCGTAATTTTTATCGTGATTTATTTATACAGGATCGATTATGTTACCAATTTACTAACAATTAATCATCTTATCGCGGCAGTTATATTGTGATACGTTATAGTATGTGGAGTAATCCGAAATTTTTTAAATATTTTTCCTTAAATTTCTGGAATCTATTACAATTCGGGTTTGCTGATAATTGTATGATACTTTGATCATGACAATTACCTAGAACGTAGCAAAGTATCATATTTTTCATCATTCTAATATACGAAATAATTGTTCCAGTTTTAAAATTGAAGTATAATTCAGAATTGTTAAATAATGATGCAAAATTAATTAATTTATGAATATTCCTCCTCCCTGTCACCCAAATACATCATATCAGAATTACGTCAGATTACCTGATTTTTCCATTATCCCAATTTTTCAAATACGATATTTATTAATCTCATCCTATCAACGACGTGACAAATTATTTTGCCCGAAGTAGATGGTAGTATTTGTGAGTAAATTAATTGAGTTATTTATCTAACAATTTGATTCACTTAAAAATGTATAAAAGCCCACGCTCGTTACTTCTTTACACGACAAAGGACCATTTGTTATTAAACAAACTTTTCTACAGCAACCGTCGCATACCATACATTCTAGATCTTTCGCTCATACGTTCAAAAACTCACACTCGTGCTACTGTCCGCATTCACACCTTTTAAAATAAAATTCACAATATTTTCCGCGAAAATTTGAACTCCCTTAATTTTCTCAATTTCCACGTAACTGTTAGAACAGCTACAAATTGTAAACATAGTATTGGTGTGGTAAGAAACGATAGTTACGTGATTAGGTTGATTAGATGACACAGGACACCTGTGTGAAAACGCTGTGACTATTGTGATTGTTCGAAAATGTTCTCTTCCAAGACCCAAGTCAGTCATTAGAATGATACAAGCGTAATAACTGTCCAATTGTTCTAACAAAACTATAACAGTAATCTTAATCGAACTAATCCCGATCATCGTATCAAGAATCATCCTGGCCATGAACCCGATCGCCTGTTCGGTTGACAAACGACCACCGCGTGAATTAACCACTTAGAAACGCGTTCAATCGCAAATCTTACCACAAGGCCTTGTCGCGAGGTGCAATATCAATTAAGCGGCGCGGAGTGTGGCGTTTCTCGCCGGAGGATCAACAATTTCGCGCGACGACAGCGTATCCTCGGCGATAACCGTGCATCCTGCAGCGAATACATCGCGGAAGCCATCGCCATGACAATATGTACGGCTATAGAAGAGGTTGCACAACGTTCTCGGGCGAGCGGCTTCCTCTGCTCGCTTTACTGCTCCTTTCTTGTTTCCTTCTTTCTGGCTCTCCTTTTCAAACAGAGAGGGAAGTCATCAATATCTCGTGGCTTTTCTCTTCTATCTAACAAGCGAGGGTCAAAACTTTGCCCGCGAATGGGCGGAGTCACGCCTAATCCCCAGAGTCAAAATGGAAGTCTCTGGAGACCTCCTCCTGCGGACCTACCGGCCAAAGTTTTGTCCCACGCGGACGAGGTTAGGCCGGACCCGGGGGTGGCTGTGGACGATACTTCCGCAGCCGTGTAACATATTACCGAACGGGAGGACATTTTGCGAATTTCCGTACTCCGGCACGGAACGGACCGAGGTAGGGTGGCCGAGGAACCGCGAGGGCTGCCTACGCACCCTTCGAATCTTCCCCCGAACGTTCAGGGGCTGGCTTCTTTTCTTTCTTTCGATCGTACCACGCTTCCCTACGTGCCAATACCTCTGCCACGACCTCTGCACGTGTATATACCCAGAGATACCCGGGGACCGTTGCGTGATGCTTGTCGACTCTTTCAGTTCCTCCTCCGGAAGTTGTCTTTTAAGATTAGTTTGAATTACGCAATTTCCTACGATATTTCCTTCTTTCTCTTCGACCTTTCGCTTATGGCTCGTCGATTTTCTTCTGATTTTTTATTTTCTTTTCTTTTTTTTGATTCGTTTTAGCGTGAGACAGGTTTGCGAATGTGAAGTTGGTTTAAAGATTTTGGTAATGGATGATATATTTATTTGAATATCATGATTGTTTATTTTAAATTTTATAAATGGTTCATATGGATGAAGTGTATAATTGTAAAGACTCTCGTGTAGGATATCACGTGACTTTTTCACGATATCACGAATTTTTATATATATTTTATACATATATAAAATACTATAATAAATATCATTACTGCAAACAATAACCCAGAGTTGCCGAATGTAGAAA
>NW_027471664.1:0-22083 GCF_051020765.1 Lasioglossum baleicum
TTCTCATCTTACATATGAAATGGAATTAGCTCATCACAATACTAGTCTAAACTATCAGTAGATATAATTACCATATTATAACGCAATAAAGTTAGATCACCACAATGCTAGTCGCAAATATCAGTAAAGCAAATTTTCATGTTATATATGCAAGAAAATTAGCTCAGAACAATACTGGTAGAAAATATCAGTAGATCAAATTTTCATATTATTTATGCAATAAAATTAGCTGTCCATAATACTACTCGAATATAACAGAAGAGCAAATTTTCATTTTATATATGCCATAAAATTTGCTCGCCACAATACTAGTCGAAAATATCATGAGAGCAAATTTTCATGTTATATACGCAATATAATAAGCTGTCCACAATACTAGTCGAAGATATCAGTAGAGCAAATTTTCATACTATATATGCCAAAAATTTGCTCACCACAATACTGGTCGAAGATAACAATATAGTAAATTTTCGTATTATGTAGGAAATAAAATTAGCTCTCCATAATACTAGTCGCAAATGTCTGTATAGCAAATTTTCATATTACATATGCATTAAAATTCGCTCTCCACAGTACCAGTCGAAAATATCAGTAGAGCAAATTTTCATATTTTATATGCAATAGTATTAGCTCACCACAATGCTAGTCGCAAATATCAGTAGTACAAATTTTCATATGATGACGCAATATAATCAGTTCACCACAATACTAGCCGAATACATCTGTACAGCAAATTTTCATACTACATATGCAATAATGGTAGCTCACCACAGTACTAGACGAAGATATCAGAAATATCAGAAGAGCAAATTTTCATATTACATATGAAATGGAATTAGCTCATCACAATACTAGTCTAAACTATCAGTAGATATAATTACCATATTATAACGCAATGAAATTAGATCACCACAATCCTAGTCGCAAATATCAGTAAAGCAAATTTTCATGTTATATATGCAAGAAAATTAGCTCAGAACAATACTGGTAGAAAATATCAGTAGATCAAATTTTCATATTATATATGCCATACTATTAGCTCACCACGATAATAGCTGAGAATATCAGAAATATGAGTAGATCAAATTTTCATACTGTATTTGCAATAAAATTAGCTCATGACAGTACTAGCCGAAAATATGAGAAATATCAGTACAGCAAATTTTCATATTACAAATGCAATAAAATTCGCCCTCCATAGTACCAGTCGAAAATATCACTAGAGCAAATTTTCATATTTTATATGCAATACAATTTGCTCACCACAATACAAGTCCGAAATATCAGTAGAATAAATTTTCGTATTATATAGGCAACAAAATTAGCTCTCCATAATACTCTTCGAAAATATGAGTAGTTCAAATTTTCATATTATATATGCAATAAAACTAGCTCACCACAATACTTGTCGAAATTATCATTGGAGCAAATTTTCATAAAATATATGCAAGAAAATTAGCTCACCACAATACCGGTCGAAAGTATCAGGAGAGCAAATTTTCATATTATATACGCAATAAGATTTTCTCAACACAATACTAGTCGCAAATATGAGTAGAGCAAATTTTCATATAATATATGCAAGAAAATTAGCTCACCACAATACTGGTCGAAAATATCTGTAGAGCAAATTTTCATATAATATATGCAAGAAAATTAGCTCACCAAAATAGTAGTCGAAACTATCAGTAGATCAAATTTTCGTGTTATATGTGCAATAGCACTTGCTCACCACAATATAAGTCGATAATATCTGTAGAGCAAATTTTCATATTATATATGCAAGAAAATTTGCGCTCCACAGTACCAGTCGAAAATATCAGTTGAACAAATTTTCACATTATATATGCAATAAAACTTGCTCACCACAATACTAGTCGATAATATCAGTATATCAAATTATCATATTGCATATGCAATAAAATTAGTTAACCGCAATACTAGTCGCAAATATCAGTAGAGCAAATTTTCATATAATATATGCAAGAAAATTAGCTCACCAGAATACTGGTCGAAAATATCGGTAGAGCAAATTTTCATAAAATATATGCAAGAAAATTAGCTCACCACAATACCGATCGAAAGTATCAGGAGAGCAAATTTTCATATTATATAAGCAATAAGATTTTCTCAACACAATAGTAGTCGCAAATATCAGTAGAGCAAATTTTCATTTAATATATGCAAGAAAATTAGCTCACCACAATATTAGTCGAAAATATCAGTACATCAAATTTTCATATTATATATTCAAGAAAATTAGCTCACCAATATACTGGCCGAAACTATCAGAAGGTTTAATTTTCATATTATAACGCAACAGAATTTGCTCACCACAATACTGGTCGAAAATATCAGTAGAGCAAATTTTCATAATATACATGCAAGAAAATTAGCTCACCTCAATACCGGTCGAAAGTATCAGGAGAGCAAATTTTCATATTACATACGCAATAAGATTTTCTCAACACAATACTAGTCGCAAATATCAGTAGAGCAAATTTTCATAAAATATATGCAAGAAAATTAGCTCACCACAATACTGGTCGAAAATATCTGTCGAGCAAATTGTCATATAATATATGCAAGAAAATTAGCTCACCAAAATAGTAGTCGAAACTATCAGTAGAGCAAATTTTCGTGTTATATATGCAATAGTATTTGCTCACCACAATATAAGTCGATAATATCTGTAGAGGAAACATTCATATTATATATGCAATAAAATTAGGTCTCCAAAATACTTGTCGAAAATATCACTAGGGCAAATTTTCATATTATATATGCAGGAAAATTAGCTTACCACATTACCGGTCGAAAGTATCAGGAGAGAAAATTTTCATATTATATGCGCAATAAGATTTTCTCAACACAATACTAGTAGCAAATATCATTAGAGCAAATTATCATATAATATATGCAAGAAAATTAGCTCACCAAAATAGTAGTCGAAACTATCAGTAGAGCAAATTTTCGTGTTATATATGCAATAGTATTTGCTCACCACAATATAAGTCGATAATATCTGTAGAGGAAACATTCATATTATATATGCAATAAAATTAGGTCTCCAAAATACTTGTCGAAAATATCACTAGGGCAAATTTTCATATTATATATGCAGGAAAATTAGCTCACCACATTACCGGTCGAAAGTATCAGGAGAGAAAATTTTCATATTATATGCGCAATAAGATTTTCTCAACACAATACTAGTAGCAAATATCATTAGAGCAAATTATCATATAATATATGCAAGAAAATTAGCTCACCAAAATAGTAGTCGAATCTATCAGTAGATCAAATTTTCGTGTTATATATGCAATAGTATTTGCTCACCACAATATTAGTCGATAATATCTGTAGAGCAAATTTTCATATTATATATGCAATAATATTAGGTCTCCAAAATACTGGTCGAAAATATGAGTAGCGCAAATTTTCATATTATATATGCAAGAAAATTAGCTCACCACAATACCAGTCGACAATATCAGTAGAGCAAGTTTTCATATTATATATGCAACAAAGATAGCACACCTCAATAATAGTCGAAAGTATCAGTTCATCAAATTTTCATATTATAACGCAACAGAATTAGCTCACGACATTACTAGTCGCAAATATCAGTAAATCTACTATTCATATTATATATGCATTAAAATTAACGCTCCATAATACCAGTCGAAAATATCTGTTGATATAATTTTCATATTATAACGAAATAAAATTAGCACACCACAATGATAATCGGCAATATCAGTGGAGCAAATTTTCCTGTTATATATGCAAGAAAATTACCTCACCACAAAACTGGTCGAAAATATCAGTACAGCAAATTTTCATATTATATATGCAAGAGAATTAGCTCACCACAATACTAGTCGCAAATATCAGTAGAGCAAATTTTCATATTATATATGCAGCAAAGATAGCTCACCTCAATACTAGCCGAAAATATCAGTACATCAAATTTTCATATTATATATGCAAGGAAATTAGCTCACCACTATACTGGTCGAAAATATCAGGAGCGCAAGTTTGCATATTATATACGCAATAAAATAAGCTCACCACAATGCTAGTCGAAAATATCAGTTGAGCAAACTTTCATATTATATATGCAATAGAATTTGTTCACCACAATATCAGTCGAAAATATCAGTAGAGCAAATTTTCATATTACATATCCAATACCATTAGCTCGCCACAATACTAGTCGCAAATATCAGTAGATCTAATTTTCATATTATATATGCACTAAAATTAACGCTCCACAATACCAGTCGAAAATATCAGTAGATATAATTTTCATATTATAACGAAATAAAGTTAGCTCACCACAATGTTATTCGACAATATCAGTAGATCAAATTTTCATATTATATATGCAAGAAAATTAGCTCACCACAATACTGGTCGACAATATCAGTAGAGCAAATTTTCATATTATATATGCAATAGAATTAGCTCACCACAATACCGGTCGAAAATATCAGAGCAGCAAATTTTCATATTATATATGCAATAGAATTAGCTCACCACAATACTGGTCGGAAATATCAGTATACCAAATTTTCATATTATATATGCAACAAAATTATCTCACCACAATACTTGTCGAAAATGTCAGTAGATCTAATTTTCATATCATAACACAACCAAATTTGCTCACCACAATACTAGTCGCAAATATCAGTAGAGTAAATTTTCATATTATATATGCACTGAAATTAGCTCTGCACAGTATTAGTCGAAAATATCAATAGATATAATTTTCTTATTATAACGAAATAAAATTAGCTCACCACAATACTAGTCGAAAACACGAATGGAGCTAATTTTCACATTATATGTGCAATAGAATTAGGTCACCACTATACTAATCCAAAATATCAGTAGAGCAAATTTTCATATTCTATATGCATTGAAATTAGCACTCCACAATACTAGTCGAAAATATCAGGAGAGCAAGTTTTCATATTAAAGACGCAATAAAATTAGCTCGCCACAATACTAGTCGAAAATATCAGTAGAGCATATTTTCAAATTACAAATGCAATGAAAGTAGGTCATCAGAATAATAGTCGAAAATATCAGGAGAGCAAATTTTCATATTATAGACGCAACAGAATTAGGTCACCACAATACTAGTCGAAACCACCAGTGGAGCTATTTTTCACATTATATGTGCAATAGAATTAGGTCACCACTATACTAATCGAAAGTATCAGGAGAGCAAATTTTCATATTCTGTATGCACTGAAATTAGCTCTCCACAATACTAGTCGAAAATATCAGGAGAGCAAGTTTTCATATTATAGACGCAATAAAATTAGATCCCCACAGTACTCGTCGAAAATATCAGTAGAGCATATCTTCATATTACAAATGCGATGAAATTAGCTCATGAGAATAATAGTCGAAAATATCAGAAATTTCAGTCGAGAAAATGTTCATATTATATATGCATTGAAATTAGCTCTCCACAATACTAGTCGAAAGTATCAGTAGATATAATTTTCATATTATAACGAAATAAAATTAGCTCACCACAATTCCATTCAACAATATCAGTGGAGCAAATTTTCATATAATATATGCAAGAAAATTAGCTCACCACAATACTAATTGAAAATACCAGTAGAGCATATTTTCATATTACAAATGCATTGAAATTAGCTGACCACAATACTAGTAGAAAGGATCAGTAGATATAATTTTCATATTATAACGAAATAAAATTAGCTCATCACAATACCAGTCGACAATATCAGTAGAGCAAGTTTTCATACTCTTTATGCAAAAAAATTAGCTCACAACAATATTGGTCGCAACTATGAGTAGATCTAACTTTCATTTTATAAAGAAAAACAATTAGCTCACCACAATACTGGTCGAAAATATCAGTAGAACAAATTTTCATATAATAAATGCAAGAAAATTAGTTCACCACAATACTAATTGAAAATACCAGTACAGCATATTTCCACATTACAAATGAAATGAAATTAGCTGACCACAATAATAGTCGAAAATATCTGGAGAGCAAATTTTCATATTATAGACGCAATAAAATTAGCTCGCCACAATACTAGTCGAAAATATCAGTAGAGCAAATTTTCATATTATATATGCAATAGAATTAGCAAACTACAATACTAGTCGAAAACATCTGTGATTCTAATTTTCATATGGTATATGTAATAAAATTAGCTCACCACAATACTAGTCGCAACTATCAGTAGATCTAATTTTCATATTATAAAGAAAAACAATTAGCTCACCACAATACTAATCGAAAATATCAGTAGATCTAATTTTCATACTATTTATGCAAGAATAATAGCTCACCACAATACTGGTCGAAAATATCAGTAGAGCAAATTTTCATATTATGTATGCAGTCTAATTAGCTCACCACAATACTAGTCGCAAATATCAGTAAAGCAAATTGTCATATTATATATGCAAGAAAATTAGCTCACCACAATACTGGTCGAAAATATCAGTAGAGCAAATTTTCATATTATATGTGCAACAGAATTAGCTCACCACAATGCTAGTCGCAAATATCAGTAGACCATATTGTCATATTACAATTGCAATGAAATTAGCTGACCACAGTAATAGTCGGAAATATCAGAAGAGCAAATTTTCATATTAAATATGGAATAGAATTAGCAAACAACAATACTCGTCGAAAACATCAGTGGTTCTAATTTTCATATGGTATATGTAATAAAATTAGCTCACAACAATACTAGTCGCAACTATCAGTAGATCTAATTTTCATATTATAAAGAAAAACAATTAACTCACCACAATACTAGTCGAAAATATCAGCAGGTATAATTTTCATGTTATATACGCAATAAAATTAGCTGATCACAATACTTTTCAAAAATATCGGGAGATAAAATTTTCCTATTATATATTCAATAAAATTAGCTCACAACAATTGTGGTCGATAATATCAGTAGAGCAAATTTTCATATTATATATGCCAAAAATTTGTTCACCACAATACTGGTCGAAGACACCAATATAGTAAATTTTCGTATTATAGAGGCAATAAAATTTGCTCACCACAATACTAGTTGACAATATCAGTACAGCAAATTTTCATATTTTATATACAATAATATTAGCTCACCACAATACTAGTCTAAAATATAAGTACAGCAAATTTTCATACTACATATGCAATAATGGTAGCATACCACAGTACTAGACGAAGATATCAGAAATATCAGAAGAGCAAATTTTCATATTACATATGAAATGGAATTAGCTCATCACAATACTAGTCTAAACTATCAGTAGATATAATTACCATATTATAACGCAATAAAGTTAGATCACCACAATGCTAGTCGCAAATATCAGTAAAGCAAATTTTCATGTTATATATGCAAGAAAATTAGCTCAGAACAATACTGGTAGAAAATATCAGTCGATCAAATTTTCATATTATTTATGCAATAAAATTAGCTGTCCATAATACTACTCGAATATAACAGAAGAGCAAATTTTCATTTTATATATGCCATAAAATTTGCTCGCCACAATACTAGTCGAAAATATCATGAGAGCAAATTTTCATGTTATATACGCAATATAATAAGCTGTCCACAATACTAGTCGAAGATATCAGTAGAGCAAATTTTCATACTATATATGCCAAAAATTTGCTCACCACAATACTGGTCGAAGATAACAATATAGTAAATTTTCGTATTATGTAGGAAATAAAATTAGCTCTCCATAATACTAGTCGCAAATGTCTGTATAGCAAATTTTCATATTACATATGCATTAAAATTCGCTCTCCACAGTACCAGTCGAAAATATCAGTAGAGCAAATTTTCATATTTTATATGCAATAGTATTAGCTCACCACAATGCTAGTCGCAAATATCAGTAGTACAAATTTTCATATGATGACGCAATATAATCAGTTCACCACAATACTAGCCGAATACATCTGTACAGCAAATTTTCATACTACATATGCAATAATGGTAGCTCACCACAGTACTAGACGAAGATATCAGAAATATCAGAAGAGCAAATTTTCATATTACATATGAAATGGAATTAGCTCATCACAATACTAGTCTAAACTATCAGTAGATATAATTACCATATTATAACGCAATGAAATTAGATCACCACAATCCTAGTCGCAAATATCAGTAAAGCAAATTTTCATGTTATATATGCAAGAAAATTAGCTCAGAACAATACTGGTAGAAAATATCAGTAGATCAAATTTTCATATTATATATGCCATACTATTAGCTCACCACGATAATAGCTGAGAATATCAGAAATATGAGTAGATCAAATTTTCATACTGTATTTGCAATAAAATTAGCTCATGACAGTACTAGCCGAAAATATGAGAAATATCAGTACAGCAAATTTTCATATTACAAATGCAATAAAATTCGCCCTCCATAGTACCAGTCGAAAATATCACTAGAGCAAATTTTCATATTTTATATGCAATACAATTTGCTCACCACAATACAAGTCCGAAATATCAGTAGAATAAATTTTCGTATTATATAGGCAACAAAATTAGCTCTCCATAATACTCTTCGAAAATATGAGTAGTTCAAATTTTCATATTATATATGCAATAAAACTAGCTCACCACAATACTTGTCGAAATTATCATTGGAGCAAATTTTCATAAAATATATGCAAGAAAATTAGCTCACCACAATACCGGTCGAAAGTATCAGGAGAGCAAATTTTCATATTATATACGCAATAAGATTTTCTCAACACAATACTAGTCGCAAATATGAGTAGAGCAAATTTTCATATAATATATGCAAGAAAATTAGCTCACCACAATACTGGTCGAAAATATCTGTAGAGCAAATTTTCATATAATATATGCAAGAAAATTAGCTCACCAAAATAGTAGTCGAAACTATCAGTAGATCAAATTTTCGTGTTATATGTGCAATAGCACTTGCTCACCACAATATAAGTCGATAATATCTGTAGAGCAAATTTTCATATTATATATGCAAGAAAATTTGCGCTCCACAGTACCAGTCGAAAATATCAGTTGAACAAATTTTCACATTATATATGCAATAAAACTTGCTCACCACAATACTAGTCGATAATATCAGTATATCAAATTATCATATTGCATATGCAATAAAATTAGTTAACCGCAATACTAGTCGCAAATATCAGTAGAGCAAATTTTCATATAATATATGCAAGAAAATTAGCTCACCAGAATACTGGTCGAAAATATCGGTAGAGCAAATTTTCATAAAATATATGCAAGAAAATAAGCTCACCACAATACCGGTCGAAAGTATCAGGAGAGCAAATTTTCATATTATATACGCAATAAGATTTTCTCAACACAATACTAGTCGCAAATATCAGTAGAGCAAATTTTCATATAATATATGCAAGAAAATTAGCTCACCACAATACTGGTCGAAAATATCTGTCGAGCAAATTGTCATATAATATATGCAAGAAAATTAGCTCACCAAAATAGTAGTCGAAACTATCAGTAGAGCAAATTTTCGTGTTATATATGCAATAGTATTTGCTCACCACAATATAAGTCGATAATATCTGTAGAGGAAACATTCATATTATATATGCAATAAAATTAGGTCTCCAAAATACTTGTCGAAAATATCACTAGGGCAAATTTTCATATTATATATGCAGGAAAATTAGCTCACCACATTACCGGTCGAAAGTATCAGGAGAGAAAATTTTCATATTATATGCGCAATAAGATTTTCTCAACACAATACTAGTAGCAAATATCATTAGAGCAAATTATCATATAATATATGCAAGAAAATTAGCTCACCAAAATAGTAGTCGAATCTATCAGTAGATCAAATTTTCGTGTTATATATGCAATAGTATTTGCTCACCACAATATTAGTCGATAATATCTGTAGAGCAAATTTTCATATTATATATGCAATAATATTAGGTCTCCAAAATACTGGTCGAAAATATGAGTAGCGCAAATTTTCATATTATATATGCAAGAAAATTAGCTCACCACAATACCAGTCGACAATATCAGTAGAGCAAGTTTTCATATTATATATGCAACAAAGATAGCACACCTCAATAATAGTCGAAAGTATCAGTTCATCAAATTTTCATATTATAACGCAACAGAATTAGCTCACGACATTACTAGTCGCAAATATCAGTAGATCTACTATTCATATTATATATGCATTAAAATTAACGCTCCATAATACCAGTCGAAAATATCTGTTGATATAATTTTCATATTATAACGAAATAAAATTAGCACACCACAATGATAGTCGGCAATATCAGTGGAGCAAATTTTCCTGTTATATATGCAAGAAAATTACCTCACCACAATACTGGTCCAAAATATCAGTACAGCAAATTTTCATATTATATATGCAAGAGAATTAGCTCACCACAATACTAGTCGCAAATATCAGTAGAGCAAATTTTCATATTATATATGCAGCAAAGATAACTCACCTCAATACTAGCCGAAAATATCAGTACATCAAATTTTCATATTATATATGCAAGGAAATTAGCTCACCACTATACTGGTCGAAAATATCAGGAGCGCAAGTTTGCATATTATATACGCAATAAAATGAGCTCACCACAATGCTAGTCGAAAATATCAGTTGAGCAAACTTTCATATTATATATGCAATAGAATTTGCTCACCACAATATCAGTCGAAAATATCAGTAGAGCAAATTTTCATATTACATATCCAATACCATTAGCTCGCCACAATACTAGTCGCAAATATCAGTAGATCTAATTTTCATATTATATATGCACTAAAATTAACGCTCCACAATACCAGTCGAAAATATCAGTAGATATAATTTTCATATTATAACGAAATAAAGTTAGCTCACCACAATGTTATTCGACAATATCAGTAGATCAAATTTTCATATTATATATGCAAGAAAATTAGCTCACCACAATACTGGTCGACAATATCAGTAGAGCAAATTTTCATATTATATATGCAATAGAATTAGCTCACCACAATACCGGTCGAAAATATCAGTACAGCAAATTTTCATATTATATATGCAATAGAATTAGCTCACCACAATACTGGTCGGAAATATCAGTATACCAAATTTTCATATTATATATGCAACAAAATTATCTCACCACAATACTAGTCGAAAATGTCAGTAGATCTAATTTTCATATCATAACACAACCAAATTTGCTCACCACAATACTAGTCGCAAATATCAGTAGAGTAAATTTTCATATTATATATGCACTGAAATTAGCTCTGCACAGTATTAGTCGAAAATATCAGTAGATATAATTTTCTTATTATAACGAAATAAAATTAGCTCACCACAATACTAGTCGAAAACACGAATGGAGCTAATTTTCACATTATATGTGCAATAGAATTAGGTCACCACTATACTAATCCAAAATATCAGTAGAGCAAATTTTCATATTCTATATGCATTGAAATTAGCTCTCCACAATACTAGTCGAAAATATCAGGAGAGCAAGTTTTCATATTAAAGACGCAATAAAATTAGCTCGCCACAATACTAGTCGAAAATATCAGTAGAGCATATTTTCAAATTACAAATGCAATGAAAGTAGGTCATCAGAATAATAGTCGAAAATATCAGGAGAGCAAATTTTCATATTATAGACGCAACAGAATTAGGTCACCACAATACTAGTCGAAACCACCAGTGGAGCTATTTTTCACATTATATGTGCAATAGAATTAGGTCACCCACTATACTAATCGAAAGTATCAGGAGAGCAAATTTTCATATTCTGTATGCACTGAAATTAGCTCTCCACAATACTAGTCGAAAATATCAGGAGAGCAAGTTTTCATATTATAGACGCAATAAAATTAGATCCCCACAGTACTCGTCGAAAATATCAGTAGAGCATATCTTCATATTACAAATGCGATGAAATTAACTCATGAGAATAATAGTCGAAAATATCAGAAATTTCAGTCGAGAAAATGTTCATATTATATATGCATTGAAATTAGCTCTCCACAATACTAGTCGAAAGTATCAGTAGATATAATTTTCATATTATAACGAAATAAAATTAGCTCACCACAATTCCATTCAACAATATCAGTGGAGCAAATTTTCATATAATATATGCAAGAAAATTAGCTCACCACAATACTAATTGAAAATACCAGTAGAGCATATTTTCATATTACAAATGCATTGAAATTAGCTGACCACAATACTAGTAGAAAGGATCAGTAGAGATATAATTTTCATATTATAACGAAATAAAATTAGCTCATCACAATACCAGTCGACAATATCAGTAGAGCAAGTTTTCATACTCTTTATGCAAAAAAATTAGCTCACAACAATATTGGTCGCAACTATGAGTAGATCTAACTTTCATTTTATAAAGAAAAACAATTAGCTCACCACAATACTGGTCGAAAATATCAGTAGAACAAATTTTCATATAATAAATGCAAGAAAATTAGCTCACCACAATACTAATTGAAAATACCAGTACAGCATATTTCCACATTACAAATGAAATGAAATTAGCTGACCACAATAATAGTCGAAAATATCTGGAGAGCAAATTTTCATATTATAGACGCAATAAAATTAGCTCGCCACAATACTAGTCGAAAATATCAGTAGAGCAAATTTTCATATTATATATGCAATAGAATTAGCAAACTACAATACTAGTCGAAAACATCTGTGATTCTAATTTTCATATGGTATATGTAATAAAATTAGCTCACCACAATACTAGTCGCAACTATCAGTAGATCTAATTTTCATATTATAAAGAAAAACAATTAGCTCACCACAATACTAATCGAAAATATCAGTAGATCTAATTTTCATACTATTTATGCAAGAATAATAGCTCACCACAATACTGGTCGAAAATATCAGTAGAGCAAATTTTCATATTATGTATGCAGTCTAATTAGCTCACCACAATACTAGTCGCAAATATCAGTAAAGCAAATTGTCATATTATATATGCAAGAAAATTAGCTCACCACAATACTGGTCGAAAAATATCAGTAGAGCAAATTTTCATATTATATGTGCAACAGAATTAGCTCACCACAATGCTAGTCGCAAATATCAGTAGACCATATTGTCATATTACAATTGCAATGAAATTAGCTGACCACAGTAATAGTCGGAAATATCAGAAGAGCAAATTTTCATATTAAATATGGAATAGAATTAGCAAACAACAATACTCGTCGAAAACATCAGTGGTTCTAATTTTCATATGGTATATGTAATAAAATTAGCTCACAACAATACTAGTCGCAACTATCAGTAGATCTAATTTTCATATTATAAAGAAAAACAATTAACTCACCACAATACTAGTCGAAAATATCAGCAGGTATAATTTTCATGTTATATACGCAATAAAATTAGCTGATCACAATACTTTTCAAAAATATCGGGAGATAAAATTTTCCTATTATATATTCAATAAAATTAGCTCACAACAATTGTGGTCGATAATATCAGTAGAGCAAATTTTCATATTATATATGCAATAAAGATAGCACACCATAATACTAGTTGAAAACACCAGTGGAACTAATTTTCACATTATATGTGCAATAGAATTAGGTCACCACTATACTAATCGAAAATATCAGTAGAGCAAATTTTCATATTATATATGGAATAGAATTAGCTAGCCACATTACTAGCCGAAGATATCAGAAATTTCAGAAGAGCAAATGTTCATATTATATATGCATTGAAATTAGCTCTCCACAATACTAGTCGAAAATATCAGGAGAGCAAGTTTTCATATTATAGACGCAATAAAATTAGCTCGCCACAATACTAGTCGAAAATATCAGTAGAGCATATTTTCATATTACAAATGCAATGAAATTAGCTCATCAGAATAATAGTCGAAAATATGAGAAATTTCAGTCGAGAAAATGTTCATGTAATATATGCAAGAAAATTAGCTCTCCACAATACTAATTGAAAATACCAGTAGAGCATATTTTCATATTACAAATGCACTGAAATTAGCTGACCACAATAATAGTCGAAAATGTCAGGAGAGCAAATTTTCATATTATAGACGCAATAAAATTAGCTCGCCACAATACTAGTCGAAAATATCAGTAGAGCATATTTTCATATTACAAATGCAATAAAATTAGCTCATCAGAATAATAGTCGAAAATATCAGTGGAGCATATTTTCATATTACAAATGCAATGAAATTAGCTCATCAGAATAATAGTCAAAAATATCAGTAGATCTAATTTTCATATTATAAAGGAAAACAAATAGCTCACCAAAATACTGGTCGAAAATATCAGTAGAACAAATTTTCATATAATGTATGCAAGAAAATTGCTCACCACAATACTAATTGAAAATAGCAGTACAGCATATTTTCATATTACAAATGCATTGAAATTAGCTGACCACAATAATAGTCGAAAATATCAGGAGTGCAAATTTTCATATTATAGACGCAATAAAATTAGCTCGCCACAATACTAGTCGAAAATATCAGTAGAGCATATTTTCATATTACAAATGCAATAAAATTAGCTCATCAGAATAATAGTCGAAAATATCAGTGGAGCATATTTTCATATTACAAATGCAATGAAATTAGCTCATCAGAATAATAGTCAAAAATATCAGGAGAGAAGATATTCATATTATAGGCGCAAAAATTAGCTCGCCACAATACTAGTCGAAAATATCAGTAGAGCAAATTTTCATATTATTTATGCAAGAAAATTGGCTCACCACAGTACTAATCGATAATATCAGTAGATCTAATTTTCATATTATAACGCAATAAAATTAGGAAACCACGATACACGTCGCAAATATCAGTAGCGCAAATTTTCATACTATTTATGCAAGAATAATAGCTCACCACAATACTAGTCGAAAACACCAGTGGAGCTAATTTTCACATTATATGTGCAATAGAATTAGGTCACCTCTACACTAATCGAAAATATCAGTAGAGCAAATTTTCATATTATATATGCAATGAAATTAGATAGCCACATTACTAGCCGAAGATATCAGAAATTTCAGAAGAGCAAATGTTCATATTATATATGCATTGAAATTAGCTCTCCACAATACTAGTCGAAAATATCAGGAGAGCAAGTTTTCATATTATGGACGCAATAAAATTAGCTCGCCACAATACTAGTCGAAAATATCAGTAGAGCGTATTTTCATGTTACAAATGCAATGAAATTAGCTCATCAGAATAATAGTCGAAAATATCAGAAATTTCAGTCGAGAAAATGTTCATATTATATATGCATTGAAATTAGCTCTCCACAATACTAGTCGAAAGTATCAGTAGATATAATTTTCATATTATAACGAAATAAAATTAGCTCACCACAATACTAGTCGACAATATCAGTAGAGCAAATTTTCATGTAATATATGCAAGAAAATTAGCTCTCCACAATACTAATTGAAAATACCAGTAGAGCATATTTTCATATTACAAATGCATTGAAATTAGCTGACCACAATAATAGTCGAAAATATCAGGAGTGCAAATTTTCATATTATAGACGCAATAAAATTAGCTCGCCACAATACTAGTCGAAAATATCAGTAGAGCATATTTTCATATTACAAATGCAATAAAATTAGCTCATCAGAATAATAGTCGAAAATATCAGTGGAGCATATTTTCATATTACAAATGCAATGAAATTAGCTCATCAGAATAATAGTCAAAAATATCAGGAGAGAAGATTTTCATATTATATATGCAATAGAATTAGCTCACCACAATACCAGTCGAAGATATCAGTAGAGGAAATTTTCAAATTATATATGCATTGAAATTAGCTCTCCACAATACTAGTCGAAAGTATCAGTAGATATAATTTTCGTATTATAACGAAATAAAATTGGCTCACCACAATACCAGTCGACAATATCAGTAGAGAAAGTTTTCATACTCTTTATGCAAAAAAATTAGCTCACCACAATATTGGTCGCAACTATCAGTAGATCTAATTTTCATATTATAAAGGAAAACAATTAGCTCACCACAATACTGGTCGAAAATATCAGTAGAACAAATTTTCATATAATGTATGCAAGAAAATTGCTCACCACAATACTAATTGAAAATAGCAGTACAGCATATTTTCATATTACAAATGCAATGAAATTAGCTGACGACAATAATAGTCGAAAATATCTGGAGAGCAAATTTTCATATTATAGACGCAATAAAATTAGCTCGCCACAATACTAGTCGAAAATATCAGTAGAGCAAATTTTCATAATATATATGCAATAGAATTAGCAAACCACAATACTAGTCGAAAACATCTGTGATTCTAATTTTCATATGGTATATGTAATAAAATTAGCTCACCACAATACTAGTCGAAACTATCAGTATATATAATTTTCATATTATAACGCAACAAAATTTGCTTACCACAATAATAGTCAGAAATATCAGTAGAGCAAATTTTCATACTATAGACGCAATAAAATTATCTCACCACGATACTGTTCGAAAATATTAGTACAGCAAATTTTCATACTATTCATGCAAGAAAATTGGGTCATCATAATACTAGTCGAAAACGTCTGTGATTCTAATTTTCATATGGTATATGTAACAAAATTAGCTCAACACCATACTAATTGAAAATATCAGTAGATCTAATTTTCATATTATAACGAAATAAAATTATGAAGCCACAATACAAGTCGCAAATATCAGTAGCGCAAATTTTCATACCATTTATGCAAGAATAATAGCTCACCACAATACTGGTCGAAAATATCAGTAGAGCAAATTTTCATATTACATGTGCAACAGAATTAGCTCACCACAATGCTAGTCGCAAATATCAGTAGAGCAAAATTTTCATATTACATATGCAACAAATTAGCTCACCACAATAGCAGTCGACAATATCAGTAGAGCAAGTTTTCATACTCTTTATGCAATAGAATTTGCTCACCACAATATCAGTCGAAAATATCAGTAGAGCAAATTTTCATATTACATATCAATACCATTAGCTCGCCACAATACTAGTCGCAAATATCAGTAGATCTAATTTTCATATTATATATGCACTAAAATTAACGCTCCACAATACCAGTCGAAAATATCAGTAGATATAATTTTCATATTATAACGAAATAAAGTTAGCTCACCACAATGTTATTCGACAATATCAGTAGATCAAATTTTCATATTATATATGCAAGAAAATTAGCTCACCACAATACTGGTCGACAATATCAGTAGAGCAAATTTTCATATTATATATGCAATAGAATTAGCTCACCACAATACCGGTCGAAAATATCAGAAATTTCAGTCGAGAAAATGTTCATATTATATATGCATTGAAATTAGCTCTCCACAATACTAGTCGAAAGTATCAGTAGATATAATTTTCATATTATAACGAAATAAAATTAGCTCACCACAATACTAGTCGACAATATCAGTAGAGCAAATTTTCATGTAATATATGCAAGAAAATTAGCTCTCCACAATACTAATTGAAAATACCAGTAGAGCATATTTTCATATTACAAATGCATTGAAATTAGCTGACCACAATAATAGTCGAAAATATCAGGAGTGCAAATTTTCATATTATAGACGCAATAAAATTAGCTCGCCACAATACTAGTCGAAAATATCAGTAGAGCATATTTTCATATTACAAATGCAATAAAATTAGCTCATCAGAATAATAGTCGAAAATATCAGTGGAGCATATTTCATATTACAAATGCAATGAAATTAGCTCATCAGAATAATAGTCAAAAATATCAGGAGAGAAGATTTTCATATTATATATGCAATAGAATTAGCTCACCACAATACCAGTCGAAGATATCAGTAGAGGAAATTTTCAAATTATATATGCATTGAAATTAGCTCTCCACAATACTAGTCGAAAGTATCAGTAGATATAATTTTCGTATTATAACGAAATAAAATTGGCTCACCACAATACCAGTCGACAATATCAGTAGAGAAAGTTTTCATACTCTTTATGCAAAAAAATTAGCTCACCACAATATTGGTCGCAACTATCAGTAGATCTAATTTTCATATTATAAAGGAAAACAATTAGCTCACCACAATACTGTCGAAAATATCAGTAGAACAAATTTTCATATAATGTATGCAAGAAAATTGCTCACCACAATACTAATTGAAAATAGCAGTACAGCATATTTTCATATTACAAATGCAATGAAATTAGCTGACGACAATAATAGTCGAAAATATCTGGAGAGCAAATTTTCATATTATAGACGCAATAAAATTAGCTCGCCACAATACTAGTCGAAAATATCAGTAGAGCAAATTTTCATAATATATATGCAATAGAATTAGCAAACCACAATACTAGTCGAAAACATCTGTGATTCTAATTTTCATATGGTATATGTAATAAAATTAGCTCACCACAATACTAGTCGAAACTATCAGTATATATAATTTTCATATTATAACGCAACAAAATTTGCTTACCACAATAATAGTCAGAAATATCAGTAGAGCAAATTTTCATACTATAGACGCAATAAAATTATCTCACCACGATACTGTTCGAAAATATTAGTACAGCAAATTTTCATACTATTCATGCAAGAAAATTGGGTCATCATAATACTAGTCGAAAACGTCTGTGATTCTAATTTTCATATGGTATATGTAACAAAATTAGCTCAACACCATACTAATTGAAAATATCAGTAGATCTAATTTTCATATTATAACGAAATAAAATTATGAAGCCACAATACAAGTCGCAAATATCAGTAGCGCAAATTTTCATACTATTTATGCAAGAATAATAGCTCACCACAATACTGGTCGAAAATATCAGTAGAGCAAATTTTCATATTACATGTGCAACAGAATTAGCTCACCACAATGCTAGTCGCAAATATCAGTAGAGCAAAATTTTCATATTACATATGCAACAAATTAGCTCACCACAATAGCAGTCGACAATATTAGTAGAGCAAGTTTTCATACTCTTTATGCAATAGAATTTGCTCACCACAATATCAGTCGAAAATATCAGTAGAGCAAATTTTCATATTACATATCCAATACCATTAGCTCGCCACAATACTAGTCGCAAATATCAGTAGATCTAATTTTCATATTATATATGCACTAAAATTAACGCTCCACAATACCAGTCGAAAATATCAGTAGATATAATTTTCATATTATAACGAAATAAAGTTAGCTCACCACAATGTTATTCGACAATATCAGTAGATCAAATTTTCATATTATATATGCAAGAAAATTAGCTCACCACAATACTGGTCGACAATATCAGTAGAGCAAATTTTCATATTATATATGCAATAGAATTAGCTCACCACAATACCGGTCGAAAATATCAGTACAGCAAATTTTCATATTATATATGCAATAGAATTAGCTCACCACAATACTGGTCGGAAATATCAGTATACCAAATTTTCATATTATATATGCAACAAAATTATCTCACCACAATACTAGTCGAAAATGTCAGTAGATCTAATTTTCATATCATAACACAACCAAATTTGCTCACCACAATACTAGTCGCAAATATCAGTAGAGTAAATTTTCATATTATATATGCACTGAAATTAGCTCTGCACAGTATTAGTCGAAAATATCAGTAGATATAATTTTCTTATTATAACGAAATAAAATTAGCTCACCACAATACTAGTCGAAAACACGAATGGAGCTAATTTTCACATTATATGTGCAATAGAATTAGGTCACCACTATACTAATCCAAAATATCAGTAGAGCAAATTTCATATTCTATATGCATTGAAATTAGCTCTCCACAATACTAGTCGAAAATATCAGGAGAGCAAGTTTTCATATTAAAGACGCAATAAAATTAGCTCGCCACAATACTAGTCGAAAATATCAGTAGAGCATATTTTCAAATTACAAATGCAATGAAAGTAGGTCATCAGAATAATAGTCGAAAATATCAGGAGAGCAAATTTTCATATTATAGACGCAACAGAATTAGGTCACCACAATACTAGTCGAAACCACCAGTGGAGCTATTTTTCACATTATATGTGCAATAGAATTAGGTCACCACTATACTAATCGAAAGTATCAGGAGAGCAAATTTTCATATTCTGTATGCACTGAAATTAGCTCTCCACAATACTAGTCGAAAATATCAGGAGAGCAAGTTTTCATATTATAGACGCAATAAAATTAGATCCCCACAGTACTCGTCGAAAATATCAGTAGAGCATATCTTCATATTACAAATGCGATGAAATTAGCTCATGAGAATAATAGTCGAAAATATCAGAAATTTCAGTCGAGAAAATGTTCATATTATATATGCATTGAAATTAGCTCTCCACAATACTAGTCGAAAGTATCAGTAGATATAATTTTCATATTATAACGAAATAAAATTAGCTCACCACAATTCCATTCAACAATATCAGTGGAGCAAATTTTCATATAATATATGCAAGAAAATTAGCTCACCACAATACTAATTGAAATACCAGTAGAGCATATTTTCATATTACAAATGCATTGAAATTAGCTGACCACAATACTAGTAGAAAGGATCAGTAGATATAATTTTCATATTATAACGAAATAAAATTAGCTCATCACAATACCAGTCGACAATATCAGTAGAGCAAGTTTTCATACTCTTTATGCAAAAAAATTAGCTCACAACAATATTGGTCGCAACTATGAGTAGATCTAACTTTCATTTTATAAAGAAAAACAATTAGCTCACCACAATACTGGTCGAAAATATCAGTAGAACAAATTTTCATATAATAAATGCAAGAAAATTAGCTCACCACAATACTAATTGAAAATACCAGTACAGCATATTTCCACATTACAAATGAAATGAAATTAGCTGACCACAATAATAGTCGAAAATATCTGGAGAGCAAATTTTCATATTATAGACGCAATAAAATTAGCTCGCCACAATACTAGTCGAAAATATCAGTAGAGCAAATTTTCATATTATATATGCAATAGAATTAGCAAACTACAATACTAGTCGAAAACATCTGTGATTCTAATTTTCATATGGTATATGTAATAAAATTAGCTCACCACAATACTAGTCGCAACTATCAGTAGATCTAATTTTCATATTATAAAGAAAAACAATTAGCTCACCACAATACTAATCGAAAATATCAGTAGATCTAATTTTCATACTATTTATGCAAGAATAATAGCTCACCACAATACTGGTCGAAAATATCAGTAGAGCAAATTTTCATATTATGTATGCAGTCTAATTAGCTCACCACAATACTAGTCGCAAATATCAGTAAAGCAAATTGTCATATTATATATGCAAGAAATTAGCTCACCACAATACTGGTCGAAAATATCAGTAGAGCAAATTTTCATATTATATGTGCAACAGAATTAGCTCACCACAATGCTAGTCGCAAATATCAGTAGACCATATTGTCATATTACAATTGCAATGAAATTAGCTGACCACAGTAATAGTCGGAAATATCAGAAGAGCAAATTTTCATATTAAATATGGAATAGAATTAGCAAACAACAATACTCGTCGAAAACATCAGTGGTTCTAATTTTCATATGGTATATGTAATAAAATTAGCTCACAACAATACTAGTCGCAACTATCAGTAGATCTAATTTTCATATTATAAAGAAAAACAATTAACTCACCACAATACTAGTCGAAAATATCAGCAGGTATAATTTTCATGTTATATACGCAATAAAATTAGCTGATCACAATACTTTTCAAAAATATCGGGAGATAAATTTTCCTATTATATATTCAATAAAATTAGCTCACAACAATTGTGGTCGATAATATCAGTAGAGCAAATTTTCATATTATATATGCAATAAAGATAGCACACCACAATACTAGTTGAAAACACCAGTGGAACTAATTTTCACATTATATGTGCAATAGAATTAGGT